>NW_027076021.1:5000-32500 GCF_963932015.1 Anas acuta | reverse complement strand
TTTACGCAGCCCCACATGCAACTGGACCCTCCGGGTTCGCTGTTCCTGAGCAAACCTAAACGTAGCCCTAGCCGTCATCGTAGATGAGTGAAAAATCAGGCCCCAGGAAATGCGTTGCGAGCCCCTTTGGACCATCCAAAAGTGCCCCCAAAGGGAGGCTTTGTGTACAAGTGAACACCCCAGGGGAGCCTTTACGCAGCCCCACGTGCAACTGGACCCTCCGGGTTCGCTGTTTCCGAGCATCCCTAAACATAGCCCTAGCCGGCATCGAAGACGACTGAAAAATCAGGCCCCAGGAAATGCGTTGCGAGCCCTTTTCGCCCATCCAAAAGTGCCCCCAAAGGAAGGCTTTGGGTACAAGAGAACTCCCCAGGGGAGCCTTTACGCAGCCCCACATGCAACTGGACCCTCCGGGTTCGCTGTTTCCGAGCATCCCTAAACATAGCCCTAGCCGGCATCGAAGACGACTGAAAAATCAGGCCCCAGGAAATGCGTTGCGAGCCCTTTTCGCCCATCCAAAAGTGCCCCCAAAGGAAGGCTTTGGGTACAAGTGAACTCCCCAGGGGAGCCTTTACGCAGCCCCACATGCAACTGGACCCTCCGGGTTCGCTGTTCCTGAGCAAACCTAAACGTAGCCCTAGCCGTCATCGGAGACGACTGAAAAATCAGGCCCCAGGAAATGCGTTGCGAGCCCTTTTCGCCCATCCAAAAGTGCCCCCAAAGGAAGGCTTTGGGTACAAGAGAACTCCCCAGGGGAGCCTTTACGCAGCCCCACATGCAACTGGACCCTCCGGGTTCGCTGTTTCCGAGCATCCCTAAACATAGCCCTAGTCGGCATCGAAGACGACTGAAAAATCAGGCCTCAGGAAATGCGTTGCGAGCCCTTTTCGCCCATCCAAAAGTGCCCCAAAGGAAGGCTTTGGGTACAAGAGAACTCCCCAGGGGAGCCTTTACGCAGCCCCACATGCAACTGGACCCTCCGGGTTCGCTGTTCCTGAGCAAACCTAAACGTAGCCCTAGCCGGCATCGAAGACGACTGAAAAATCAGGCCCCAGGAAATGCGTTGCGAGCCCTTTTCGCCCATCCAAAAGTGCCCCCAAAGGAAGGCTTTGGATACAAGAGAACTCCCCACGGGAGCCTTTACGCAGCCCCACATGCAACTGGACCCTCCGGGTTCACTGTTTCCGAGCATCCCTAAACATAGCCCTAGCCGGCATCGAAGACGACTGAAAAATCAGGCCCCAGGAAATGCGTTCCGAGCCCTTTTTGCCCATCCAAAAGTGCCCCCAAAGGAAGGCTTTGGGTACAAGAGAACTCCCCAGGGGAGCCTTTACGCAGCCCCACATGCAACTGGACCCTCCGGGTTCGCTTTTTCCGAGCATCCCTAAACATAGACCGAGACGGCATCGGAGACGACTGAAAAATCAGGCCCCAGGAAATGCGTTGCGAGCCCTTTTCGCCCATCCAAAAGTGCCCCCAAAGGAAGGCTTTGGGTACAAGAGAACTCCCCAGGGGAGCCTTTACGCAGCCCCACATGCAACTGGACCCTCCGGGTTCGCTGTTTCCGAGCATCCCTAAACATAGCCCTAGTCGACATCGAAGACGACTGAAAAATCAGGCCCCAGGAAATGCGTTGCGAGCCCTTTTCGCCCATCCAAAAGTGCCCCCAAAGGAAGGCTTTGGGTACAAGAGAACTCCCCAGGGGAGCCTTTACGCAGCCCCACATGCAACTGGACCCTCCGGGTTCGCTGTTCCTGAGCAAACCTAAACGTAGCCCTAGCCGTCATCGTAGATGAGTGAAAAATCAGGCCCCAGGAAATGCGTTGCGAGCCCTTTTCGCCCATCCAAAAGTGCCCCCAAAGGAAGGCTTTGGGTACAAGAGAACTCCCCAGGGGAGCCTTTACGCAGCCCCACATGCAACTGGACCCTCCGGGTTCGCTGTTCCTGAGCAAACCTAAACGTAGCCCTAGCCGTCATCGGAGACGACTGAAAAATCAGGCCCCAGGAAATGCGTTGCGAGCCCCTTTGGACCATCCAAAAGTGCCCCCAAAGGAAGGCTTTGGGTACAAGAGAACTCCCCAGGGGAGCCTTTACGCAGCCCCACATGCAACTGGACCCTCCGGGTTTGCTGTTCCTGAGCAAACCTAAACGTAGCCCTAGCCGGCATCGAAGACGACTGAAAAATCAGGCCCCAGGAAATGCGTTGCGAGCCCTTTTCGCCCATCCAAAAGTGCCCCCAAAGGAAGGCTTTGGGTACAAGAGAACTCCCCAGGGGAGCCTTTACGCAGCCCCACGTGCAACTGGACCCTCCGGGTTCGCTGTTTCCGAGCATCCCTAAACATAGCCCTAGCCGTCATCGGAGACAACTGAAAAATCAGGCCCCAGGAAATGCGTTGCGAGCCCTTTTCGCCCATCCAAAAGTGCCCCCAAAGGAAGGCTTTGGGTACAAGAGAACTCCCCAGGGGAGCCTTTACGCAGCCCCACATGCAACTGGACCCTCCGGGTTCGCTGTTTCCGAGCATCCCTAAACGTAGCCCTAGCCGGCATCGAAGACGACTGAAAAATCAGGCCCCAGGAAATGCGTTGCGAGCCCCTTTGAACCATCCAAAAGTGCCCCCAAAGGAAGGCTTTGGGTACAAGAGAACTCCCCAGGGGAGCCTTTACGCAGCCCCACATGCAACTGGACCCTCCGGGTTCACTGTTTCCGAGCATCCCTAAACATAGCCCTAGCCGGCATGGGAGAAGACTGAAAAATCAGGCCCCAGGAAATGCGTTGCGAGCCCTTTTCGCCCATCCAAAAGTGCCCCCAAAGGAAGGCTTTGGGTACAAGAGAACAGCACAGGGGAGACTTTACGCAGCCCCACATGCAACTGGACCCTCCGGGTTCGCTGTTCCTGAGCAAACCTAAACGTAGCCCTAGCCGTCATCGTAGATGAGTGAAAAATCAGGCCCCAGGAAATGCATTGCGATCCCCTTTGGACCATCCAAAAGTGCCCCCAAAGGAAGGCTTTGGGTACAAGTGAACTCCCCAGGGGAGCCTTTACGCAGCCCCACATGCAACTGGACCCTCCGGGTTCGCTGTTTCCGAGCATCCCTAAACATAGCCCTAGCCGGCATCGAAGACGACTGAAAAATCAGGCCCCAGGAAATGCGTTGCGAGCCCTTTTCGCCCATCCAAAAGTGCCCCCAAAGGAAGGCTTTGGGTACAAGAGAACTCCCCAGGGGAGCCTTTACGCAGCCCCACATGCAACTGGACCCTCCGGGTTCGCTGTTCCTGAGCAAACCTAAACGTAGCCCTAGCCGTCATCGGAGACGACTGAAAAATCAGGCCCCAGGAAATGCGTTGCGAGCCCCTTTGGACCATCCAAAAGTGCCCCCAAAGGAAGGCTTTGGGTACAAGTGAACTCCCCAGGGGAGCCTTTACGCAGCCCCACATGCAACTGGACCCTCCGGGTTCGCTGTTCCTGAGCAAACCTAAACGTAGCCCTAGCCGGCATCGTAGATGAGTGAAAAATCAGGCCCCCGGAAATGTGTTGCGAACCCCTTTGGACCATCCAAAAGTGCCCCCAAAGGAAGGCTTTGGGTACAAGAGAACTCCCCAGGGGAGCCTTTACGCAGCCCCACATGCAACTGGACCCTCCGGGTTCGCTGTTTCCGAGCATCCCTAAACATAGCCCTAGTCGACATCGAAGACGACTGAAAAATCAGGCCCCAGGAAATGCGTTGCGAGCCCCTTTGGACCATCCAAAAGTGCCCCCAAAGGAAGGCTTTGGGTACAAGAGAACTCCCCAGGGGAGCCTTTACGCAGCCCCACATGCAACTGGACCCTCCGGGTTCGCTGTTCCTGAGCAAACCTAAACGTAGCCCTAGCCGTCATCGAAGACGACTGAAAAATCAGGCCCCAGGAAATGCGTTGCGAGCCCCTTTGGACCATCCAAAAGTGCCCCCAAAGGAAGGCTTTGGGTACAAGAGAACTCCCCAGGGGAGCCTTTACACAGCCCCACATGCAACTGGACCCTCCGGGTTCGCTGTTTCCGAGCATCCCTAAACATAGCCCTAGTCGGCATCGAAGACGACTGAAAAATCAGGCCCCAGGAAATGCGTTGCGAGCCCTTTTCGCCCATCCGAAATTGCCCCCAAAGGAAGGCTTTGGGTACAAGAGAACTCCCCAGGGGAGCCTTTACGCAGCCCCACATGCAACTGGACCCTCCGGGTTCGCTGTTCCTGAGCAAACCTAAACGTAGCCCTAGCCGTCATCGGAGACGAGTGAAAAATCAGGCCCCAGGAAATGCTTTGCGAGCCCTTTTCGCCCATCCAAAAGTGCCCCCAAAGGAAGGCTTTGGGTACAAGAGAACTCCCCAGGGGAGCCTTTACGCAGCCCCACATGCAACTGGACCCTCCGGGTTCGCTGTTTCCGAGCAAACCTAAACATAGCCCTAGCCGGCATCGAAGACGACTGAAAATTCAGGTCCCAGGAAATGCGTTGCGAGCCCTTTTCGCCCATCCAAACGTGCCCCCAAAGGAAGGCTTTGGGTACAAGAGAACTCCCCAGGGGAGCCTTTACGCAGCCCCACATGCAACTGGACCCTCCGGGTTCGCTGTTCCTGAGCAAACCTAAACGTAGCCCTAGCCGGCATCGAAGACGACTGAAAAATCAGGCCCCAGGAAATGCGTTGCGAGCCCCTTTGGACCATCCAAAAGTGCCCCCAAAGGAAGGCTTTGGGTACAAGTGAACTCCCCAGGGGAGCCTTTACGCAGCCCCACATGCAACTGGACCCTCCGGGTTCGCTGTTTCCGAGCATCCCTAAACGTAGCCCTAGCCGGCATCGAAGACGACTGAAAAATCAGGCCCCAGGAAATGCGTTGCGAGCCCTTTTCGCCCATCCAAAAGTGCCCCCAAAGGAAGGCTTTGGGTACAAGAGAACTCCACAGGGGAGCCTTTACGCAGCCCCACATGCAACTGGACCCTCCGGGTTCGCTGTTCCTGAGCAAACCTAAACGTAGCCCTAGCCGTCATCGGAGACGACTGAAAAATCAGGCCCCAGGAAATGCATTGCGAGCCCCTTTGGACCATCCAAAAGTGCCCCCAAAGGAAGGCTTTGGGTACAAGTGAACTCCCCAGGGGAGCCTTTACGCAGCCCCACATGCAACTGGACCCTCCGGGTTCGCTGTTTCCGAGCATCCCTAAACATAGCCCTAGCCGGCATCGAAGACGACTGAAAAATCAGGCCCCAGGAAATGCGTTGCGAGCCCTTTTCGCCCATCCAAAAGTGCCCCCAAAGGAAGGCTTTGGGTACAAGAGAACTCCCCAGGGGAGCCTTTACGCAGCCCCACATGCAACTGGACCCTCCGGGTTCGCTGTTTCCGAGCATCCCTAAACGTAGCCCTAGCCGGCATCGAAGACGACTGAAAAATCAGGCCCCAGGAAATGCGTTGCGAGCCCCTTTGAACCATCCAAAAGTGCCCCCAAAGGAAGGCTTTGGGTACAAGAGAACTCCCCAGGGGAGCCTTTACGCAGCCCCACATGCAACTGGACCCTCCGGGTTCACTGTTTCCGAGCATCCCTAAACATAGCCCTAGCCGGCATGGGAGAAGACTGAAAAATCAGGCCCCAGGAAATGCGTTGCGAGCCCTTTTCGCCCATCCAAAAGTGCCCCCAAAGGAAGGCTTTGGGTACAAGAGAACAGCACAGGGGAGACTTTACGCAGCCCCACATGCAACTGGACCCTCCGGGTTCGCTGTTCCTGAGCAAACCTAAACGTAGCCCTAGCCGTCATCGTAGATGAGTGAAAAATCAGGCCCCAGGAAATGCATTGCGATCCCCTTTGGACCATCCAAAAGTGCCCCCAAAGGAAGGCTTTGGGTACAAGTGAACTCCCCAGGGGAGCCTTTACGCAGCCCCACATGCAACTGGACCCTCCGGGTTCGCTGTTTCCGAGCATCCCTAAACATAGCCCTAGCCGGCATCGAAGACGACTGAAAAATCAGGCCCCAGGAAATGCGTTGCGAGCCCTTTTCGCCCATCCAAAAGTGCCCCCAAAGGAAGGCTTTGGGTACAAGAGAACTCCCCAGGGGAGCCTTTACGCAGCCCCACATGCAACTGGACCCTCCGGGTTCGCTGTTCCTGAGCAAACCTAAACGTAGCCCTAGCCGTCATCGGAGACGACTGAAAAATCAGGCCCCAGGAAATGCGTTGCGAGCCCCTTTGGACCATCCAAAAGTGCCCCCAAAGGAAGGCTTTGGGTACAAGAGAACTCCCCAGGGGAGCCTTTACGCAGCCCCACATGCAACTGGACCCTCCGGGTTCGCTGTTCCTGAGCAAACCTAAACGTAGCCCTAGCCGTCATCGTAGATGAGTGAAAAATCAGGCCCCCGGAAATGTGTTGCGAACCCCTTTGGACCATCCAAAAGTGCCCCCAAAGGAAGGCTTTGGGTACAAGAGAACTCCCCAGGGGAGCCTTTACGCAGCCCCACATGCAACTGGACCCCCCGGGTTCGCTGTTTCCGAGCATCCCTAAACATAGCCCTAGTCGACATCGAAGACGACTGAAAAATCAGGCCCCAGGAAATGCGTTGCGAGCCCCTTTGGACCATCCAAAAGTGCCCCCAAAGGAAGGCTTTGGGTACAAGAGAACTCCCCAGGGGAGCCTTTACGCAGCCCCACATGCAACTGGACCCTCCGGGTTCGCTGTTCCTGAGCAAACCTAAACGTAGCCCTAGCCGTCATCGAAGACGACTGAAAAATCAGGCCCCAGGAAATGCGTTGCGAGCCCCTTTGGACCATCCAAAAGTGCCCCCAAAGGAAGGCTTTGGGTACAAGAGAACTCCCCAGGGGAGCCTTTACACAGCCCCACATGCAACTGGACCCTCCGGGTTCGCTGTTTCCGAGCATCCCTAAACATAGCCCTAGTCGGCATCGAAGACGACTGAAAAATCAGGCCCCAGGAAATGCGTTGCGAGCCCTTTTCGCCCATCCGAAATTGCCCCCAAAGGAAGGCTTTGGGTACAAGAGAACTCCCCAGGGGAGCCTTTACGCAGCCCCACATGCAACTGGACCCTCCGGGTTCGCTGTTCCTGAGCAAACCTAAACGTAGCCCTAGCCGTCATCGGAGACGAGTGAAAAATCTGGCCCCAGGAAATGCGTTGCGAGCCCTTTTCGCCCATCCAAAAGTGCCCCCAAAGGAAGGCTTTGGGTACAAGAGAACTCCCCAGGGGAGCCTTTACGCAGCCCCACGTGCAACTGGACCCTCCGGGTTCGCTTTTTCCGAGCATCCCTAAACATAGACCGAGACGGCATCGAAGACGACTGAAAAATCAGGCCCCAGGAAATGCGTTGCGAGCCCTTTTCGCCCATCCAAAAGTGCCCCCAAAGGAAGGCTTTGGGTACAAGAGAACTCCCCAGGGGAGCCTTTACGCAGCCCCATATGCAACTGGACCCTCCGGGTTCGCTGTTCCTGAGCAAATCTAAACGTAGCCCTAGCCGTCATCGGAGACGACTGAAAAATCAGGCCCCAGGAAATGCGTTGCGAGCCCCTTTGGACCATCCAAAAGTGCCCCCAAAGGAAGGCTTTGGGTACAAGAGAACTCCCCAGGGGAGCCTTTACGCAGCCCCACATGCAACTGGACCCTCCGGGTTTGCTGTTCCTGAGCAAACCTAAACGTAGCCCTAGCCGTCATCGAAGACGACTGAAAAATCAGGCCCCAGGAAATGCGTTGCGAGCCCTTTTCGCCCATCCAAAAGTGCCCCCAAAGGAAGGCTTTGGGTACAAGAGAACTCCCCAGGGGAGCCTTTACGCAGCCCCACGTGCAACTGGACCCTCCGGGTTCGCTGTTTCCGAGCATCCCTAAACATAGCCCTAGCCGTCATCGGAGACAACTGAAAAATCAGGCCCCAGGAAATGCTTTGCGAGCCCTTTTCGCCCATCCAAAAGTGCCCCCAAAGGAAGGCTTTGGGTACAAGAGAACTCCCCAGGGGAGCCTTTACGCAGCCCCACATGCAACTGGACCCTCCGGGTTCGCTGTTTCCGAGCAAACCTAAACATAGCCCTAGCCGGCATCGAAGACGACTGAAAATTCAGGTCCCAGGAAATGCGTTGCGAGCCCTTTTCGCCCATCCAAACGTGCCCCCAAAGGAAGGCTTTGGGTACAAGAGAACTCCCCAGGGGAGCCTTTACGCAGCCCCACATGCAACTGGACCCTCCGGGTTCGCTGTTCCTGAGCAAACCTAAACGTAGCCCTAGCCGGCATCGAAGACGACTGAAAAATCAGGCCCCAGGAAATGCGTTGCGAGCCCCTTTGGACCATCCAAAAGTGCCCCCAAAGGAAGGCTTTGGGTACAAGTGAACTCCCCAGGGGAGCCTTTACGCAGCCCCACATGCAACTGGACCCTCCGGGTTCGCTGTTTCCGAGCATCCCTAAACGTAGCCCTAGCCGGCATCGAAGACGACTGAAAAATCAGGCCCCAGGAAATGCGTTGCGAGCCCTTTTCGCCCATCCAAAAGTGCCCCCAAAGGAAGGCTTTGGGTACAAGAGAACTCCACAGGGGAGCCTTTACGCAGCCCCACATGCAACTGGACCCTCCGGGTTCGCTGTTCCTGAGCAAACCTAAACGTAGCCCTAGCCGTCATCGGAGACGACTGAAAAATCAGGCCCCAGGAAATGCATTGCGAGCCCCTTTGGACCATCCAAAAGTGCCCCCAAAGGAAGGCTTTGGGTACAAGTGAACTCCCCAGGGGAGCCTTTACGCAGCCCCACATGCAACTGGACCCTCCGGGTTCGCTGTTTCCGAGCATCCCTAAACATAGCCCTAGCCGGCATCGAAGACGACTGAAAAATCAGGCCCCAGGAAATGCGTTCCGAGCCCTTTTCGCCCATCCAAAAGTGCCCCCAAAGGAAGGCTTTGGGTACAAGAGAACTCCCCAGGGGAGCCTTTACGCAGCCCCACATGCAACTGGACCCTCCGGGTTCGCTGTTCCTGAGCAAACCTAAACGTAGCCCTAGCCGTCATCGGAGACGACTGAAAAATCAGGCCCCAGGAAATGCGTTGCGAGCCCCTTTGGACCATCCAAAAGTGCCCCCAAAGGAAGGCTTTGGGTACAAGTGAACTCCCCAGGGGAGCCTTTACGCAGCCCCACATGCAACTGGACCCTCCGGGTTCGCTGTTCCTGAGCAAACCTAAACGTAGCCCTAGCCGTCATCGTAGATGAGTGAAAAATCAGGCCCCCGGAAATGTGTTGCGAACCCCTTTGGACCATCCAAAAGTGCCCCCAAAGGAAGGCTTTGGGTACAAGAGAACTCCCCAGGGGAGCCTTTACGCAGCCCCACATGCAACTGGACCCCCCGGGTTCGCTGTTTCCGAGCATCCCTAAACATAGACCGAGACGGCATCGAAGACGACTGAAAAATCAGGCCCCAGGAAATGCGTTGCGAGCCCTTTTCGCCCATCCAAAAGTGCCCCCAAAGGAAGGCTTTGGGTACAAGAGAACTCCCCAGGGGAGCCTTTACGCAGCCCCATATGCAACTGGACCCTCCGGGTTCGCTGTTCCTGAGCAAACCTAAACGTAGCCCTAGCCGTCATCGAAGACGACTGAAAAATCAGGCCCCAGGAAATGCGTTGCGAGCCCTTTTCGCCCATCCAAAAGTGCCCCCAAAGGAAGGCTTTGGGTACAAGAGAACTCCCCAGGGGAGCCTTTACGCAGCCCCACGTGCAACTGGACCCTCCGGGTTCGCTGTTTCCGAGCATCCCTAAACATAGCCCTAGCCGTCATCGGAGACAACTGAAAAATCAGGCCCCAGGAAATGCTTTGCGAGCCCCTTTGGACCATCCAAAAGTGCCCCCAAAGGAAGGCTTTGGGTACAAGTGAACTCCCCAGGGGAGCCTTTACGCAGCCCCACATGCAACTGGACCCCCCGGGTTCGCTGTTTCCGAGCATCCCTAAACATAGCCCTAGTCGACAACGAAGACGACTGAAAAATCAGGCCCCAGGAAATGCGTTGCGAGCCCTTTTCGCCCATCCAAAAGTGCCCCCAAAGGAAGGCTTTGGGTACAAGAGAACTCCCCAGGGGATCCTTTACGCAGCCCCATATTCAACTGGACCCTCCGGGTTCGCTGTTCCTGAGCAAACCTAAACGTAGCCCTAGCCGTCATCGAAGACGACTGAAAAATCAGGCCCCAGGAAATGCGTTCCGAGCCCCTTTGGAACATCCAAAAGTGCCCCCAAAGGAAGGCTTTGGGTACAAGAGAACTCCCCAGGGGAGCCTTTACACAGCCCCACATGCAACTGGACCCTCCGGGTTCGCTGTTTCCGAGCATCCCTAAACATAGCCCTAGTCGGCATCGAAGACGACTGAAAAATCAGGCCCCAGGAAATGCGTTGCGAGCCCTTTTCGCCCATCCAAAAGTGCCCCCAAAGGAAGGCTTTGGGTACAAGAGAACTCCCCAGGGGAGCCTTTACGCAGCCCCACATGCAACTGGACCCTCCGGGTTCGCTGTTCCTGAGCAAACCTAAACGTAGCCCTAGCCGTCATCGGAGACGACTGAAAAATCTGGCCCCAGGAAATGCGTTGCGAGCCCTTTTCGCCCATCCAAAAGTGCCCCCAAAGGAAGGCTTTGGGTACAAGAGAACTCCCCAGGGGAGCCTTTACGCAGCCCCACGTGCAACTGGACCCTCCGGGTTCGCTTTTTCCGAGCATCCCTAAACATAGACCGAGACGGCATCGAAGACGACTGAAAAATCAGGCCCCAGGAAATGCGTTGCGAGCCCTTTTCGCCCATCCAAAAGTGCCCCCAAAGGAAGGCTTTGGGTACAAGAGAACTCCCCAGGGGAGCCTTTACGCAGCCCCACATGCAACTGGACCCTCCGGGTTCGCTGTTCCTGAGCAAACCTAAACGTAGCCCTAGCCGTCATCGTAGATGAGTGAAAAATCAGGCCCCCGGAAATGCGTTGCGAACCCCTTTTCGCCCATCCAAAAGTGCCCCCAAAGGAAGGCTTTGGGTACAAGAGAACTCCCCAGGGGAGCCTTTACGCAGCCCCACATGCAACTGGACCCTCCAGGTTCGCTGTTCCTGAGCAAACCTAAACGTAGCCCTAGCCGTCATCGAAGACGACTGAAAAATCAGGCCCCAGGAAATGCGTTCCGAGCCCTTTTTGCCCATCCAAAAGTGCCCCCAAAGGAAGGCTTTGGGTACAAGAGAACTCCCCAGGGGAGCCTTTACGCAGCCCCACATGCAACTGGACCTGCTGGGTTCGCTGTTTCCGAGCATCCCTAAACATAGCCCTAGCCGGCATGGGAGAAGACTGAAAAATCAGGCCCCAGGAAATGCGTTGCGAGCCCTTTTCGCCCATCCAAAAGTGCCCCCAAAGGAAGGCTTTGGGTACAAGAGAACTCCCCAGGGGAGCCTTTACGCAGCCCCACATGCAACTGGACCCTCCGGGTTCTCTGTTTCCGAGCATCCCTAAACATAGCCCTAGCCAGCATCGAAGACGACTGAAAAATCAGGCCCCAGGAAATGCGTTCCGAGCCCTTTTTGCCCATCCAAAAGTGCCCCCAAAGGAAGGCTTTGGGTACAAGTGAACTCCCCAGGGGAGCCTTTACGCAGCCCCACATGCAACTGGACCCTCCGGGTTCGCTTTTTCCGAGCATCCCTAAACATAGACCGAGACGGCATCGAAGACGACTGAAAAATCAGGCCCCAGGAAATGCGTTGCGAGCCCTTTTCGCCCATCCAAAAGTGCCCCCAAAGGAAGGCTTTGGGTACAAGAGAACTCCCCAGGGGAGCCTTTACGCAGCCCCATATGCAACTGGACCCTCCGGGTTCGCTGTTCCTGAGCAAACCTAAACGTAGCACTAGCCGTCATCGAAGACGACTGAAAAATCAGGCCCCAGGAAATGCGTTCCGAGCCCTTTTTGCCCATCCAAAAGTGCCCCCAAAGGAAGGCTTTGGGTACAAGAGAACTCCCCAGGGGAGCCTTTACGCAGCCCCACATGCAACTGGACCTGCTGGGTTCGCTGTTTCCGAGCATCCCTAAACATAGCCCTAGCCGGCATGGGAGAAGACTGAAAAATATGGCCACAGGAAATGCGTTGCGAGCCCTTTTCGCCCATCCAAAAGTGCCCCCAAAGGAAGGCTTTGGGTACAAGAGAACTCCCCAGGGGAGCCTTTACGCAGCCCCACATGCAACTGGACCCTCCGGGTTCTCTGTTTCCGAGCATCCCTAAACATAGCCCTAGCCAGCATCGAAGACGACTGAAAAATCAGGCCCCAGGAAATGCGTTCCGAGCCCTTTTTGCCCATCCAAAAGTGCCCCCAAAGGAAGGCTTTGGGTACAAGTGAACTCCCCAGGGGAGCCTTTACGCAGCCCCACATGCAACTGGACCCTCCGGGTTCGCTTTTTCCGAGCATCCCTAAACATAGACCGAGACGGCATCGAAGACGACTGAAAAATCAGGCCCCAGGAAATGCGTTGCGAGCCCTTTTCGCCCATCCAAAAGTGCCCCCAAAGGAAGGCTTTGGGTACAAGAGAACTCCCCAGGGGAGCCTTTACGGAGCCCCATATGCAACTGGACCCTCCGGGTTCGCTGTTCCTGAGCAAACCTAAACGTAGCCCTAGCCGTCATCGAAGACGACTGAAAAATCAGGCCCCAGGAAATGCGTTGCGAGCCCCTTTGGACCATCCAAAAGTGCCCCCAAAGGAAGGCTTTGGGTACAAGAGAACTCCCCAGGGGAGCCTTTACACAGCCCCACATGCAACTGGACCCTCTGGGTTCGCTGTTTCCGAGCATCCCTAAACATAGCCCTAGTCGGCATGGAAGACGACTGAAAACTCAGGCCTCAGGAAATGCGTTGCGAGCCCTTTTCGCCCATCCAAAAGTGCCCCCAAAGGAAGGCTTTGGGTACAAGAGAACTCCCCAGGGGAGCCTTTACGCAGCCCCACATGCAACTGGACCCTCCGGGTTCGCTGTTCCTGAGCAAACCTAAACGTATCCCTAGCCGGCATCGAAGACGACTGAAAAATCAGGCCCCAGGAAATGCGTTGCGAGCCCTTTTCGCCCATCCAAAAGTGTCACCAAAGGAAGGCTTTGGGTACAAGAGAACTCCCCAGGGGAGCCTTTACGCAGCCCCACATGCAACTGGACCCTCCGGGTTCGCTGTTCCTGAGCAAACCTAAACGTAGCCCTAGCCGTCATCGAACACGACTGAAAAATCAGGCCCCCGGAAATGCGTTGCGAACCCCTTTGGACCATCCAAAAGTGCCCCCAAAGGAAGGCTTTGGGTACAAGAGAACTCCCCAGGGGAGCCTTTACGCAGCCCCACATGCAACTGGACCCTCTGGGTTCGCTGTTTCCGAGCATCCCTAAACATATCCCTAGCCGGCATGGGAGAAGACTGAAAAATATGGCCCCAGGAAATGCGTTGCGAGCCCTTTTCGCCCATCCAAAAGTGCCCCCAAAGGAAGGCTTTGGGTACAAGAGAACTCCCCAGGGGAGCCTTTACGCAGCCCCACATGCAACTGGACCCTCCGGGTTCGCTGTTCCTGAGCAAACCTAAACGTAGCCCTAGCCGTCATCGGAGACGACTGAAAAATATGGCCCCAGGAAATGCGTTGCGAGCCCTTTTCGCCCATCCAAAAGTGCCCCCAAAGGAAGGCTTTGGGTACAAGAGAACTCCCCAGGGGAGCCTTTACGCAGCCCCACATGCAACTGGACCCTCCGGGTTCGCTGTTCCTGAGCAAACCTAAACGTAGCCCTAGCCGTCATCGGAGACGACTGAAAAATCAGGCCCCAGGAAATGCGTTGCGAGCCCCTTTGGACCATCCAAAAGTGCCCCCAAAGGAAGGCTTTGGGTACAAGAGAACTCCCCAGGGGAGCCTTTACGCAGCCCCACATGCAACTGGACCCTCCGGGTTCGCTGTTCCTGAGCAAACCTAAACGTATCCCTAGCCGTCATCGGAGACGACTGAAAAATCAGGCCCCAGGAAATGCGTTGCGAGCCCCTTTGGACCATCCAAAAGTGCCCCCAAAGGAAGGCTTTGGGTACAAGAGAACTCCCCAGGGGAGCCTTTACGCAGCCCCACATGCAACTGGACCCTCCGGGTTCGCTGTTTCCGAGCAAACCTAAACATAGCCCTAGCCGGCATCGAAGACGACTGAAAATTCAGGTCCCAGGAAATGCGTTGCGAGCCCTTTTCGCCCATCCAAAAGTGCCCCCAAAGGAAGGCTTTGGGTACAAGAGAACTCCCCAGGGGAGCCTTTACGCAGCCCCACATGCAACTGGACCCTCCGGGTTCGCTGTTCCTGAGCAAACCTAAACGTAGCCCTAGCCGGCATCGAAGACGACTGAAAAATCAGGCCCCAGGAAATGCGTTGCGAGCCCCTTTGGACCATCCAAAAGTGCCCCCAAAGGAAGGCTTTGGGTACAAGAGAACTCCCCAGGGGAGCCTTTACGCAGCCCCACATGCAACTGGACCCTCCGGGTTCGCTGTTTCCGAGCATCCCTAAACGTAGCCCTAGCCGGCATCGAAGACGACTGAAAAATCAGGCCCCCGGAAATGCGTTGCGAGCCCCTTTGGACCATCCAAAAGTGCCCCCAAAGGAAGGCTTTGGGTACGAGAGAACTCCCCAGGGGAGCCTTTACGCAGCCCCACATGCAACTGGACCCTCCGGGTTCACTGTTTCCGAGCATCCCTAAACATAGCCCTAGCCGGCATGGGAGAAGACTGAAAAATCAGGCCCCAGGAAATGCGTTGCGAGCCCTTTTCGCCCATCCAAAAGTGCCCCCAAAGGAAGGCTTTGGGTACAAGTGAACTCCCCAGGGGAGCCTTTACGCAGCCCCACATGCAACTGGACCCTCCGGGTTCGCTGTTTCCGAGCATCCCTAAACATAGCCCTAGCCGGCATCGAAGACGACTGAAAAATCAGGCCCCAGGAAATGCGTTGCGAGCCCTTTTCGCCCATCCAAAAGTGCCCCCAAAGGAAGGCTTTGGGTACAAGAGAACTCCCCAGGGGAGCCTTTACGCAGCCCCACATGCAACTGGACCCTCCGGGTTCGCTGTTCCTGAGCAAACCTAAACGTAGCCCTAGCCGTCATCGGAGACGACTGAAAAATCAGGCCCCAGGAAATGCGTTGCGAGCCCCTTTGGACCATCCAAAAGTGCCCCCAAAGGAAGGCTTTGGGTACAAGTGAACTCCCCAGGGGAGCCTTTACGCAGCCCCACATGCAACTGGACCCTCCAGGTTCGCTGTTCCTGAGCAAACCTAAACGTAGCCCTAGCCGTCATCGGAGACGACTGAAAAATCAGGCCCCCGGAAATGTGTTGCGAACCCCTTTGGACCATCCAAAAGTGCCCCCAAAGGAAGGCTTTGGGTACAAGAGAACTCCCCAGGGGAGCCTTTACGCAGCCCCACATGCAACTGGACCCTCCGGGTTCACTGTTTCCGAGCATCCCTAAACATATCCCTAGTCGACATCGGAGACGACTGAAAAATCAGGCCCCAGGAAATGCGTTGCGAGCCCTTTTCGCCCATCCAAAAGTGCACCCAAAGGAAGGCTTTGGGTACAAGAGAACTCCCCAGGGGAGCCTTTACGCAGCCCCATATGCAACTGGACCCTCCGGGTTCGCTGTTCCTGAGCAAACCTAAACGTAGCCCTAGCCGTCATCGGAGACGAGTGAAAAATCAGGCCCCAGGAAATGCGTTGCGAGCCCTTTTCGCCCATCCAAAAGTGCCCCCAAAGGAAGGCTTTGGGTACAAGAGAACTCCCCAGGGGAGCCTTTACGCAGCCCCACGTGCAACTGGACCCTCCGGGTTCGCTGTTTCCGAGCATCCCTAAACATAGCCCTAGCCGTCATCGGAGACGACTGAAAAATCAGGCCCCAGGAAATGCGTTGCGAGCCCCTTTGGACCATCCAAAAGTGCCCCCAAAGGAAGGCTTTGGGTACAAGTGAACTCCCCAGGGGAGCCTTTACGCAGCCCCACATGCAACTGGACCCTCCAGGTTCGCTGTTTCCGAGCATCCCTAAACATAGCCCTAGTCGGCATCGAAGACGACTGAAAAATCAGGCCTCAGGAAATGCGTTGCGAGCCCTTTTCGCCCATCCAAAAGTGCCCCAAAGGAAGGCTTTGGGTACAAGAGAACTCCCCAGGGGAGCCTTTACGCAGCCCCACATTCAACTGGACCCTCCGGGTTCGCTGTTCCTGAGCAAACCTAAACGTAGCCCTAGCCGGCATCGAAGACGACTGAAAAATCAGGCCCCAGGAAATGCGTTGCGAGCCCTTTTCGCCCATCCAAAAGTGCCCCCAAAGGAAGGCTTTGGGTACAAGAGAACTCCCCAGGGGAGCCTTTACGCAGCCCCACATGCAACTGGACCCTCCGGGTTCTCTGTTTCCGAGCATCCCTAAACATAGACCGAGACGGCATCGAAGACGACTGAAAAATCAGGCCCCAGGAAATGCGTTGCGAGCCCTTTTCGCCCATCCAAAAGTGCCCCCAAAGGAAGGCTTTGGGTACAAGAGAACTCCCCAGGGGAGCCTTTACGCAGCCCCACATGCAACTGGACCCTCCGGGTTCGCTGTTCCTGAGCAAACCTAAACGTAGCCCTAGCCGTCATCGGAGACGACTGAAAAATCAGGCCCCCGGAAATGCGTTGCGAACCCCTTTGGACCATCCAAAAGTGCCCCCAAAGGAAGGCTTTGGGTACAAGAGAACTCCCCAGGGGAGCCTTTACGCAGCCCCACATGCAACTGGACCCTTTGGGTTCGCTGTTTCCGAGCATCCCTAAACATAGCCCTAGTCGACATCGAAGACGACTGAAAAATCAGGCCCCAGGAAATGCGTTGCGAGCCCTTTTCGCCCATCCAAAAGTGCCCCCAAAGGAAGGCTTTGGGTACAAGAGAACTCCCCAGGGGAGCCTTTACGCAGCCCCACATGCAACTGGACCCTCCGGGTTCGCTGTTCCTGAGCAAACCTAAACATAGCCCTAGCCGTCATCGTAGATGAGTGAAAAATCAGGCCCCCGGAAATGCGTTGCGAGCCCTTTTCGCCCATCCAAAAGTGCCCCCAAAGGAAGGCTTTGGGTACAAGAGAACTCCCCAGGGGAGCCTTTACGCAGCCCCACATGCAACTGGACCCTCCAGGTTCGCTGTTCCTGAGCAAACCTAAACGTAGCCCTAGCCGTCATCGAAGACGACTGAAAAATCAGGCCCCAGGAAATGCGTTCCGAGCCCTTTTTGCCCATCCAAAAGTGCCCCCAAAGGAAGGCTTTGGGTACAAGAGAACTCCCCAGGGGAGCCTTTACGCAGCCCCACATGCAACTGGACCCTCTGGGTTCGCTGTTTCCGAGCATCCCTAAACATAGCCCTAGCCGGCATGGGAGAAGACTGAAAAATATGGCCACAGGAAATGCGTTGCGAGCCCTTTTCGCCCATCCAAAAGTGCCCCCAAAGGAAGGCTTTGGGTACAAGAGAACTCCCCAGGGGAGCCTTTACGCAGCCCCACATGCAACTGGACCCTCCGGGTTCGCTGTTCCTGAGCAAACCTAAACATAGCCCTAGCCGTCAACGGAGATGAGTGAAAAATCAGGCCCCAGGAAATCCGTTGCGAGCCCCTTTGGACCATCCAAAAGTGCCCCCAAAGGAAGGCTTTGGGTACAAGTGAACTCCCCAGGGGAGCCTTTACGAAGCCCCACATGCAACTGGACCCTCCGGGTTCGCTGTTCCTGAGCAAACCTAAACGTAGCCCTAGCCGTCATCGTAGATGAGTGAAAAATCAGGCCCCCGGAAATGTGTTGCGAACCCCTTTGGACCATCCAAAAGTGCCCCCAAAGGAAGGCTTTGGGTACAAGAGAACTCCCCAGGGGAGCCTTTACGCAGCCCCACATGCAACTGGACCCTCCGGGTTCTCTGTTTCCGGGCATCCCTAAACATAGCCCTAGCCGTCATCGAAGACGACTGAAAAATCAGGCCTCAGGAAATGCGTTCCGAGCCCTTTTTACCCATCCAAAAGTGCCCCCAAAGGAAGGCTTTGGGTACAAGTGAACTCCCCAGGGGAGCCTTTACGCAGCCCCACATGCAACTGGACCCTCCGGGTTCGCTTTTTCCGAGCATCCCTAAATATAGACCGAGACGGCATCGAAGACGACTGAAAAATCAGGCCCCAGGAAATGCGTTGCGAGCCCTTTTCGCCCATCCAAAAGTGCCCCCAAAGGAAGGCTTTGGGTACAAGAGAACTCCCCAGGGGAGCCTTTACGCAGCCCCATATGCAACTGGACACTCCGGGTTCGCTGTTCCTGAGCAAACCTAAACGTAGCCCTAGCCGTCATCGAAGACGACTGAAAAATCAGGCCCCAGGAAATGCGTTGCGAGCCCCTTTGGACCATCCAAAAGTGCCCCCAAAGGAAGGCTTTGGGTACAAGAGAACTCCCCAGGGGAGCCTTTACACAGCCCCACATGCAACTGGACCCTCCGGGTTCGCTGTTTCCGAGCATCCCTAAACATAGCCCTAGTCGGCATCGAAGACGACTGAAAAATCAGGCCCCAGGAAATGCGTTGCGAGCCCTTTTCGCCCATCCAAAAGTGCCCCCAAAGGAAGGCTTTGGGTACAAGAGAACTCCCCAGGGGAGCCTTTACGCAGCCCCACATGCAACTGGACCCTCCGGGTTCGCTGTTCCTGAGCAAACCTAAACGTAGCCCTAGCCGTCATCGGAGACGACTGAAAAATCAGGCCCCCGGAAATGCGTTGCGAACTCCTTTGGACCATCCAAAAGTGCCCCCAAAGGAAGGCTTTGGGTACAAGAGAACTCCCCAGGGGAGCCTTTACGCAGCCCCACATGCAACTGGACCCTCCGGGTTCGCTGTTTCCGAGCATCCCTAAACATAGCCCTAGTCGACATCGAAGACGACTGAAAAATCAGGCCCCAGGAAATGCGTTGTGAGCCCTTTTCGCCCATCCAAAAGTGCCCCCAAAGGAAGGCTTTGGGTACAAGAGAACTCCCCAGGGGATCCTTTACGCAGCCCCACATGCAACTGGACCCTCCGGGTTCGCTGTTTCCGAGCAAACCTAAACATAGCCCTAGCCGTCATCGTAGATGAGTGAAAAATCAGGCCCCCGGAAATGCGTTGCGAACCCCTTTTCGCCCATCCAAAAGTGCCCCCAAAGGAAGGCTTTGGGTACAAGAGAACTCCCCAGGGGAGCCTTTACGCAGCCCCACATGCAACTGGACCCTCTGGGTTCGCTGTTTCCGAGCATCCCTAAACATAGCCCTAGCCGGCATGGGAGAAGACTGAAAAATATGGCCACAGGAAATGCGTTGCGAGCCCTTTTCGCCCATCCAAAAGTGCCCCCAAAGGAAGGCTTTGGGTACAAGAGAACTCCCCAGGGGAGCCTTTACGCAGCCCCACATGCAACTGGACCCTCCGGGTTCGCTGTTCCTGAGCAAACCTAAACATAGCCCTAGCCGTCAACGGAGATGAGTGAAAAATCAGGCCCCAGGAAATGCGTTGCGAGCCCCTTTGGACCATCCAAAAGTGCCCCCAAAGGAAGGCTTTGGGTACAAGTGAACTCCCCAGGGGAGCCTTTACGAAGCCCCACATGCAACTGGACCCTCCGGGTTCGCTGTTCCTGAGCAAACCTAAACGTAGCCCTAGCCGTCATCGTAGATGAGTGAAAAATCAGGCCCCCGGAAATGTGTTGCGAACCCCTTTGGACCATCCAAAAGTGCCCCCAAAGGAAGGCTTTGGGTACAAGAGAACTCCCCAGGGGAGCCTTTACGCAGCCCCACATGCAACTGGACCCTCCGGGTTCGCTGTTCCTGAGCAAACCTAAACGTAGCCCTAGCCGGCATCGAAGACGACTGAAAAATCAGGCCCCAGGAAATGCGTTGCGAGCCCCTTTGGACCATCCAAAAGTGCCCCCAAAGGAAGGCTTTGGGTACAAGAGAACTCCCCAGGGGAGCCTTTACGCAGCCCCACATGCAACTGGACCCTCCGGGTTCGCTGTTCCTGAGCAAACCTAAACATATCCCTAGCCGTCAACGGAGATGAGTGAAAAATCAGGCCCCAGGAAATGCGTTGCGAGCCCCTTTGGACCATCCAAAAGTGCCCCCAAAGGAAGGCTTTGGGTACAAGTGAACTCCCCAGGGGAGCCTTTACGAAGCCCCACATGCAACTGGACCCTCCGGGTTCGCTGTTCCTGAGCAAACCTAAACGTAGCCCTAGCCGTCATCGGAGATGAGTGAAAAATCAGGCCCCCGGAAATGTGTTGCGAACCCCTTTGGACCATCCAAAAGTGCCCCCAAAGGAAGGCTTTGGGTACAAGAGAACTCCCCAGGGGAGCCTTTACGCAGCCCCACATGCAACTGGACCCTCCGGGTTCGCTGTTTCCGAGCATCCCTAAACATAGCCCTAGTCGACATCGAAGACGACTGAAAAATCAGGCCCCAGGAAATGCGTTGCGAGCCCTTTTCGCCCATCCAAAAGCGCCCCCAAAGGAAGGCTTTGGGTACAAGAGAACTCCCCAGGGGAGCCTTTACGCAGCCCCACATGCAACTGGACCCTCCGGATTCGCTGTTCCTGAGCAAACCTAAACGTAGCCCTAGCCGTCATCGTAGATGAGTGAAAAATCAGGCCCCCGGAAATGCGTTGCGAACCCCTTTTCGCCCATCCAAAAGTGCCCCCAAAGGAAGGCTTTGGGTACAAGAGAACTCCCCAGGGGAGCCTTTACGCAGCCCCACATGCAACTGGACCCTCCAGGTTCGCTGTTCCTGAGCAAACCTAAACGTAGCCCTAGCCGTCATCGAAGACGACTGAAAAATCAGGCCCCAGGAAATGCGTTCCGAGCCCTTTTTGCCCATCCAAAAGTGCCCCCAAAGGAAGGCTTTGGGTACAAGAGAACTCCCCAGGGGAGCCTTTACGCAGCCCCACATGCAACTGGACCCTCTGGGTTCGCTGTTTCCGAGCATCCCTAAACATAGCCCTAGCCGGCATGGGAGAAGACTGAAAAACATGGCCACAGGAAATGCGTTGCGAGCCCTTTTCGCCCATCCAAAAGTGCCCCCAAAGGAAGGCTTTGGGTACAAGAGAACTCCCCAGGGGAGCCTTTACGCAGCCCCACATGCAACTGGACCCTCCGGGTTCGCTGTTCCTGAGCAAACCTAAACATAGCCCTAGCCGTCAACGGAGATGAGTGAAAAATCAGGCCCCAGGAAATGCGTTGCGAGCCCCTTTGGACCATCCAAAAGTGCCCCCAAAGGAAGGCTTTGGGTACAAGTGAACTCCCCAGGGGAGCCTTTACGAAGCCCCACATGCAACTGGACCCTCCGGGTTCGCTGTTCCTGAGCAAACCTAAACGTAGCCCTAGCCGGCATCGAAGACGACTGAAAAATCAGGCCCCAGGAAATGCGTTGCGAGCCCTTTTCGCCCATCCAAAAGTGCCCCCAAAGGAAGGCTTTGGGTACAAGAGAACTCCCCAGGGGAGCCTTTACGCAGCCCCACATGCAACTGGACCCTCCGGGTTCGCTGTTCCTGAGCAAACCTAAACGTAGCCCTAGCCGTCATCGGAGACGACTGAAAAATCAGGCCCCAGGAAATGCGTTGCGAGCCCCTTTGGACCATCCAAAAGTGCCCCCAAAGGAAGGCTTTGGGTACAAGTGAACTCCCCAGGGGAGCCTTTACGAAGCCCCACATGCAACTGGACCCTCCGGGTTCGCTGTTCCTGAGCAAACCTAAACGTAGCCCTAGCCGTCATCGTAGATGAGTGAAAAATCAGGCCCCCGGAAATGTGTTACGAACCCCTTTGGACCATCCAAAAGTGCCCCCAAAGGAAGGCTTTGGGTACAAGAGAACTCCCCAGGGGAGCCTTTACGCAGCCCCACATGCAACTGGACCCTCCGGGTTCGCTGTTTCCGAGCATCCCTAAACATAGCCCTAGTCGACATCGAAGACGACTGAAAAATCAGGCCCCAGGAAATGCGTTGCGAGCCCTTTTCGCCCATCCAAAAGCGCCCCCAAAGGAAGGCTTTGGGTACAAGAGAACTCCCCAGGGGAGCCTTTACGCAGCCCCACATGCAACTGGACCCTCAGGGTTCGCTGTTCCTGAGCAAACCTAAACGTAGCCCTAGCCGTCATCGTAGATGAGTGAAAAATCAGGCCCCCGGAAATGCGTTGCGAACCCCTTTTCGCCCATCCAAAAGTGCCCCCAAAGGAAGGCTTTGGGTACAAGAGAACTCCCCAGGGGAGCCTTTACGCAGCCCCACATGCAACTGGACCCTCCGGGTTCGCTGTTCCTGAGCAAACCTAAACGTAGCCCTAGCCGTCATCGGAGACGACTGAAAAATCAGGCCCCAGGAAATGCGTTGCGAGCCCCTTTGGACCATCCAAAAGTGCCCCCAAAGGAAGGCTTTGGGTACAAGAGAATTCCCCAGGGGAGCCTTTACGCAGCCCCACATGCAACTGGACCCTCCGGGTTCGCTGTTCCTGAGCAAACCTAAACATAGCCCTAGCCGTCAACGGAGATGAGTGAAAAATCAGGCCCCAGGAAATGCGTTGCGAGCCCCTTTGGACCATCCAAAAGTGCCCCCAAAGGAAGGCTTTGGGTACAAGTGAACTCCCCAGGGGAGCCTTTACGAAGCCCCACATGCAACTGGACCCTCCGGGTTCGCTGTTCCTGAGCAAACCTAAACGTAGCCCTAGCCGGCATCGAAGACGACTGAAAAATCAGGCCCCCGGAAATGTGTTGCGAACCCCTTTGGACCATCCAAAAGTGCCCCCAAAGGAAGGCTTTGGGTACAAGAGAACTCCCCAGGGGAGCCTTTACGCAGCCCCACATGCAACTGGACCCTCCGGGTTCGCTGTTCCTGAGCAAACCTAAACGTAGCCCTAGCCGGCATCGAAGACGACTGAAAAATCAGGCCCCAGGAAATGCGTTGCGAGCCCTTTTCGCCCATCCAAAAGTGCCCCCAAAGGAAGGCTTTGGGTACAAGAGAACTCCCCAGGGGAGCCTTTACGCAGCCCCACATGCAACTGGACCCTCCGGGTTCGCTGTTCCTGAGCAAACCTAAACGTAGCCCTAGCCGTCATCGGAGACGACTGAAAAATCAGGCCCCAGGAAATGCGTTGCGAGCCCCTTTGGACCATCCAAAAGTGCCCCCAAAGGAAGGCTTTGGGTACAAGTGAACTCCCCAGGGGAGCCTTTACGAAGCCCCACATGCAACTGGACCCTCCGGGTTCGCTGTTCCTGAGCAAACCTAAACGTAGCCCTAGCCGTCATCGTAGATGAGTGAAAAATCAGGCCCCCGGAAATGTGTTGCGAACCCCTTTGGACCATCCAAAAGTGCCCCCAAAGGAAGGCTTTGGGTACAAGAGAACTCCCCAGGGGAGCCTTTACGCAGCCCCACATGCAACTGGACCCTTTGGGTTCGCTGTTTCCGAGCATCCCTAAACATAGCCCTAGTCGACATCGAAGACGACTGAAAAATCAGGCCCCAGGAAATGCGTTGCGAGCCCTTTTCGCCCATCCAAAAGCGCCCCCAAAGGAAGGCTTTGGGTACAAGAGAACTCCCCAGGGGAGCCTTTACGCAGCCCCACATGCAACTGGACCCTCCGGGTTCGCTGTTCCTGAGCAAACCTAAACGTAGCCCTAGCCGTCATCGTAGATGAGTGAAAAATCAGGCCCCCGGAAATGCGTTGCGAACCCCTTTTCGCCCATCCAAAAGTGCCCCCAAAGGAAGGCTTTGGGTACAAGAGAACTCCCCAGGGGAGCCTTTACGCAGCCCCACATGCAACTGGACCCTCCGGGTTCGCTGTTCCTGAGCAAACCTAAACGTAGCCCTAGCCGTCATCGGAGACGACTGAAAAATCAGGCCCCAGGAAATGCGTTGCGAGCCCCTTTGGACCATCCAAAAGTGCCCCCAAAGGAAGGCTTTGGGTACAAGAGAACTCCCCAGGGGAGCCTTTACGCAGCCCCACATGCAACTGGACCCTCCGGGTTCGCTGTTCCTGAGCAAACCTAAACATAGCCCTAGCCGTCAACGGAGATGAGTGAAAAATCAGGCCCCAGGAAATGCGTTGCGAGCCCCTTTGGACCATCCAAAAGTGCCCCCAAAGGAAGGCTTTGGGTACAAGTGAACTCCCCAGGGGAGCCTTTACGAAGCCCCACATGCAACTGGACCCTCCGGGTTCGCTGTTCCTGAGCAAACCTAAACGTAGCCCTAGCCGTCATCGTAGATGAGTGAAAAATCAGGCCCCCGGAAATGTGTTGCGAACCCCTTTGGACCATCCAAAAGTGCCCCCAAAGGAAGGCTTTGGGTACAAGAGAACTCCCCAGGGGAGCCTTTACGCAGCCCCACATGCAACTGGACCCTCCGGGTTCGCTGTTTCCGAGCATCCCTAAACATAGCCCTAGTCGACATCGAAGACGACTGAAAAATCAGGCCCCCGGAAATTCTTTGCGAACCCCTTTTCGCCCATCCAAAAGCGCCCCCAAAGGAAGGCTTTGGGTACAAGAGAACTCCCCAGGGGAGCCTTTACGCAGCCCCACATGCAACTGGACCCCCCGGGTTCGCTGTTTCCGAGCATCCCTAAACATAGCCCTAGCCGGCATGGGAGAAGTCTGAAAAATCAGGCCCCAGGAAATGCGTTGCGAGCCCTTTTCGCCCATCCAAAAGTGCCCCCAAAGGAAGGCTTTGGGTACAAGAGAACTCCCCAGGGGAGCCTTTACGCAGCCCCACATGCAACTGGACCCTCCGGGTTCGCTGTTCCTGAGCAAACCTAAACGTAGCCCTAGCCGTCATCGGAGACGACTGAAAAATCAGGCCCCAGGAAATGCGTTGCGAGCCCCTTTGGACCATCCAAAAGTGCCCCCAAAGGAAGGCTTTGGGTACAAGTGAACTCCCCAGGGGAGCCTTTACGCAGCCCCACATGCAACTGGACCCTCCGGGTTCGCTGTTTCCGAGCATCCCTAAACGTAGCCCTAGCCGGCATCGAAGACGACTGAAAAATCAGGCCCCAGGAAATGGGTTGCGAGCCCTTTTCGCCCATCCAAAAGTGCCCCCAAAGGAAGGCTTTGGGTACAAGAGAACTCCCCAGGGGAGCCTTTACGCAGCCCCACATGCAACTGGACCCTCCGGGTTCGCTGTTTCCGAGCATCCCTAAACATAGCCCTAGCCGGCATGGGAGAAGTCTGAAAAATCAGGCCCCAGGAAATGCGTTGCGAGCCCTTTTCGCCCATCCAAAAGTGCCCCCAAAGGAAGGCTTTGGGTACAAGAGAACTCCCCAGGGGAGCCTTTACGCAGCCCCACATGCAACTGGACCCTCAGGGTTCGCTGTTCCTGAGCAAACCTAAACGTAGCCCTAGCCGTCATCGTAGATGAGTGAAAAATCAGGCCCCAGGAAATGCGTTGCGAACCCCTTTTCGCCCATCCAAAAGTGCCCCCAAAGGAAGGCTTTGGGTACAAGAGAACTCCCCAGGGGAGCCTTTACGCAGCCCCACATGCAACTGGACCCTCCGGGTTCGCTGTTCCTGAGCAAACCTAAACGTAGCCCTAGCCGTCATCGGAGACGACTGAAAAATCAGGCCCCAGGAAATGCGTTGCGAGCCCCTTTGGACCATCCAAAAGTGCCCCCAAAGGAAGGCTTTGGGTACAAGAGAACTCCCCAGGGGAGCCTTTACGCAGCCCCACATGCAACTGGACCCTCCGGGTTCGCTGTTTCCGAGCATCCCTAAACGTAGCCCTAGCCGGCATCGAAGACGACTGAAAAATCAGGCCCCAGGAAATGCGTTGCGAGCCCTTTTCGCCCATCCAAAAGTGCCCCCAAAGGAAGGCTTTGGGTACAAGAGAACTCCCCAGGGGAGCCTTTACGCAGCCCCACATGCAACTGGACCCCCCGGGTTCGCTGTTTCCGAGCATCCCTAAACATAGCCCTAGCCGGCATGGGAGAAGTCTGAAAAATCAGGCCCCAGGAAATGCGTTGCGAGCCCTTTTCGCCCATCCAAAAGTGCCCCCAAAGGAAGGCTTTGGATACAAGTGATCTCCCCAGGGGAGCCTTTACGCAGCCCCACATGCAACTGGACCCTCCGGGTTCGCTGTTCCTGAGCAAACCTAAACGTAGCCCTAGCCGTCATCGGAGACGACTGAAAAATCAGGCCCCAGGAAATGCGTTGCGAGCCCCTTTGGACCATCCAAAAGTGCCCCCAAAGGAAGGCTTTGGGTACAAGTGAACTCCCCAGGGGAGCCTTTACGCAGCCCCACATGCAACTGGACCCTCCGGGTTCGCTGTTTCCGAGCATCCCTAAACATAGCCCTAGCCGTCATCGAAGACGACTGAAAAATCAGGCCCCAGGAAATGCGTTGCGAGCCCTTTTCGCCCATCCAAAAGTGCCCCCAAAGGAAGGCTTTGGGTACAAAAGAACTCCCCAGGGGAGCCTTTACGCAGCCCCACATGCAACTGGACCCTCCGGGTTCGCTGTTCCTGAGCAAACCTAAACGTAGCCCTAGCCGTCATCGAAGACGACTGAAAAATCAGGCCCCAGGAAATGCGTTGAGAACCCCTTTTCGCCCATCCAAAAGTGCCCCCAAAGGAAGGCTTTGGGTACAAGAGAACTCCCCAGGGGAGCCTTTACGCAGCCCCACATGCAACTGGACCCTCCGGGTTCGCTGTTTCCGAGCATCCCTAAACATAGCCCTAGCCGACATCGAAGACGACTGAAAAATCAGGCCCCAGGAAATGCGTTCCGAGCCCTTTTTGCCCATCCAAAAGTGCCCCCAAAGGAAGGCTTTGGGTACAAGAGAACTCCCCAGGGGAGCCTTTACGCAGCCCCACATGCAACTGGACCCTCCGGGTTCGCTGTTCCTGAGCAAACCTAAACGTAGCCCTAGCCGTCATCGGAGACGACTGAAAAATCAGGCCCCAGGAAATGCGTTGCGAGCCCCTTTGGACCATCCAAAAGTGCCCCCAAAGGAAGGCTTTGGGTACAAGTGAACTCCCCAGGGGAGCCTTTACGCAGCCCCACATGCAACTGGACCCTCCGGGTTCGCTGTTTCCGAGCATCCCTAAACATAGCCCTAGTCGGCATCGAAGACGACTGAAAAATCAGGCCCCAGGAAATGGGTTGTGAGCCCTTTTCGCCCATCCAAAAGTGCCCCCAAAGGAAGGCTTTGGGTACAAGTGAACTCCCCAGGGGAGCCTTTACGCAGCCCCACATGCAACTGGACCCTCCGGGTTCGCTGTTCCTGAGCAAACCTAAACGTAGCCCTAGCCGTCATCGGAGACGACTGAAAAATCAGGCCCCAGGAAATGCGTTGCGAGCCCTTTTCGCCCATCCAAAAGTGCCCCCAAAGGAAGGCTTTGGGTACAAGAGAACTCCCCAGGGGAGCCTTTACGCAGCCCCACATGCAACTGGACCCTCCGGGTTCGCTGTTCCTGAGCAAACCTAAACGTAGCCCTAGCCGTCATCGGAGACGACTGAAAAATCAGGCCCCAGGAAATGCGTTGCGAGCCCCTTTGGACCA
>NW_027076020.1:0-31497 GCF_963932015.1 Anas acuta | reverse complement strand
CTTCGCCCGGCCCAGCGCCCTCGCCGCGCACCGACGGAGGCACCGCGCCGCCAGGGCCGGCACCAGTGCTCCCAGTACGCCCAGTACTCCCAGTGCGCCCAGTGTCACCAGTGTGACCAGTATCCCCAGTGTGACCAGTGGTTGCGGTGGTTGCAGTGGTAGCGGTGCTAGGAGTACTTGTAGTGCTTGCAGTGCTTGGAGTACTAGGAGTGCTTGGAGTACTCCCAGTGCTCCCAGTGCTCCCAGTGCTTGCAATGCTCCTAGGGCTTGTGGTGCTCCTAGGGCTTGCAGTGCTGGCAGTGCTTGTAGTACTCATGGTGCTCCCAGTACTTGCAGTGCTAGTTGTGATTACACTGCTAGTAGTGCTCCTAGTGCTTGTAGTGCTCATAGCGCTCATAGTACTTGCAGCACTAGCACTGCTAGTAGTGCTCGTGGTACTTGCAATGCTCCTAGTGCTCATAGTGCTTGTAGTGCTTGCGGTGGTAGCACTACTAGTAGTGCTTGTAGTACTTGCAGTGCTCATAGTGCTCATAGTGCTTGTAGTGCTCATAGTGGTCCTAGTGGTCCTAGTACTTGTGGTGTTAGCACTGCTAGTAGTGCTCATAGTGCTTTCAGTGGTCACAGTGCTCATAGTGCTTGCAGCACTTGTGCCACTAGTAGTGCTCGTAGTGCCTGCAGTACTCACAGTCCTTGCAGCACTACAACCGCTAGTAGTGCTCGTAGTGCTTGCAGTGCTTGTGGTGCTTGCAGTACCAGCACCACCACCATTGATACCAGTGGTAGCAGTGCTACTACTACCAGTAGTACTACCAGTAGTACCAGCATTGATACCAATGGCTGCAGTACCACCAGTACCAGTAGTACCAGTGCTTGCAGGACCTGTGCCCAGCCCCTCTCCCACCCCCAAATCCCTCCCAAACCTCCCCAAATCCATTCCAAACTCCCCCAAATCTCCCCCAAACCTCCCCAAATCCCCCCCGAATCCCCCCAAATCTCCCCCAAACCTCCCCAAATCCTTCCCAAATTCCCCCAAATCTCCCCAAACCTCCCCAATTCTCCCCCAAACCTCCCCAAATCCCTCCCAAATTTCCCCAAACCCCTCCCAAATTCCCCCAAATCTCCCCCAAACCTCCCCAAATCCTTCCCAAACTCTCCCAAATCTCCCCAAAACCTCCCCAACCCCTCCCCAAACCTCCCGAAATCCTCCCCAAATCCCCCCAAATCCCCCCCAAACTCCCCCAAACCCCTCCCAAACCTCCCCAAATCCCCCCGAACTCCCCCAAACCCCTCCCGAATTCCCCCCAATCCCCCCCAAACCTCCCCAAATCCTCCCCAAATCCCCCCAAACCCCCTCCAATCCCCCCCAAACCCCCCCCAACCCCCCCCAACCGCCCCCCAGCGCCCCCCGAACCCCCCCAGGACGTGCGGGCAGTGCTGGCAGAGCTTCGGGCAGAGCTCGGACCTGGTGAAGCACCTGCGGGTGCACACGGGGGAGAAGCCCTACAAGTGCCCCGAGTGCTCCAAGCGCTTCAACGTCTCCTCCAACCTCCTGCGGCACCGGCGCACCCACAGCGGGGAGCGCCCCTACTCCTGCCCCGAGTGCGGCCGCCGCTTCGCCGACAAATCCACCCTGAGCCAGCACCGGCGCACCCACAGCGGGGAGCGCCCCTACCCCTGCGGGGCCTGCGGGAAGAGCTTCGGGCGCAGCTCCCACCGCAAGCGGCACCAGCGGACGCATGGCACTGGGAGCACTGGGAGCACTGGGGGGACTGGGAGTAATGGGGGAGGCACTGGGAGTAATGGGAGGGGGAATGGGGGCACTGGGAGGACTGGGGAGGGGAATGGAGGGGTCACTAGGGTCACTGGGAGGAGTTGGGGGGGCACTGGGAGCACTGGGAGAAATTGGGGGGGCACTGGGAGCAATGGGGGAGTCATTGCAGGGGGGAATGGGGAGAATGGGGGCACTGGGAGGGGGAATGGGGGCACTGGGAGGACTGGGGAGGTCACTGGGAGGGGGAATGGGGGAACTGGGAGGACTTGGGGGGGCACTGGGAGCACTGGGAGAAATTGGGAGGGCACTGGGAGCAATGGGGGAGGCACTGGGAGTAATGGGAGGGGGAGTGGGGGGAATGGGAGGGGGAATGGGGGGGAATGGGGGGAACTGGGAGCACTGGGAGGACTGGGGGGGGAACTGGGGGGGAGCTGGGGGACTGGAGGACTGGGGGGGTCACTGGGAGCACTGGGAGGGGGAATGGGAGGGCTGGGGGAGTCACTGGGAGCACTAGGGGGGGCACTGGGAGTACTGGGAGGGGTGATGGGGGAACTGGGAGTGCTGGGGGGGTCACTGGGGGGGGAACTGGGGAGACTGGGGGGGGAACTGGGAGCACTGGGAGGGGGAATGGGGGCCGTACTGGGGGGGAATGGGGGGACTGGGGGGGATTTGGGGGGTTCTTGGGGCTGTGGGGGTGCCACGTGCAGAGGTGTTAGGGGTGGGGGGGGGATGTGGGGCAGGCGCTATGGGGCTGAGATGTGGGGCTGGGGGGGGCGATGTGTGGGGCTGGGGGCCGGGGCGGGAATTAATTAATTAATTAATGGGAATTTTAATTAACGAGCGGGATTTAATTAATGAATGAGCGGGAAGCGGGGCCGGGGCGCGGGCGGATTGGGGAGAAAAATGAAAGATTTGGGAAAATCCTGGCTCGCGTCGTCATTGCTGGGGTCGCGACCCTTGGGGGGGGGAATGACGTCATCTGGGGGGTGACGTCATCTGGGGGACCCCCCCCTCCCCAGTTGGCCTTTTGGGGCAGAATTCACCCCAAAATTTGCCCCACATCCCCCTGCCCATAGATCCCTGCCCCATAGATCCCTGCCCCATAGCTTTGTGCCCCATAACCCCCTGCCCCATAGATCCCTGCCCCATAGATTCCTGCCCCATAACCCCCTGCCCCACATCTCCCTGCCCCCCATCTCCGTGCCCCACATCTCCCTGCCCCATAGATTTGTGCCCCGTAACCCCCTGCCCCACATCCCCCAGCCCCACATCCCCCCACCCCATAACCTCCTGCCCCACATCTCCCTGCCCCATAGATCCCTGCCCCATAGATTTGTGCCCCATAACCCCCTGCCCCACATCCCCCTGCCCCATAGATCCCAGCCCCACATCCCCCACCCCACATCTCCCTGCCCCCCATCTCCGTGCCCCACATCTCCCTGCCCCATAGATTTGTGCCCCATAACCCCCTGCCCCACATCTCCCAGCCCCACATCCCCCTGCCCCATAGATCCCAGCCCCACATCCCCCCACCCCACATCCCCCTGCCCCACATCTCTGTGCCCCATAGCTCCCTGTCCCATAGATCCCTGCCCCACACCCTCCTGCCCCACATCCCCCTGCCCCACATCTCTGTGCCCCATAGATTTGTGCCCCATAACCCCCTGCCCCACATCCCCCCACCCCACATCTCCCTGCCCCACATCTCCCTGCCCCATAGATCCCTGCCCCATAGCTTTGTGCCCCATAACCTCTGCCCCACATCTCCCAGCCCCACATCCCCCTGCCCCATAGATCCCAGCCCCACATCCCTCTGCCCCATAACCTCCTGCCCCATAGCTCCCTGCCCCATAGCTCCCTGCCCCATAGATTTGTGCCCCATAACCCCCTGCCCCACATCTCCCAGCCCCACATCCCCCTGCCCCATAGATCCCTGCCCCACATCCCCCCACCCCACATCCCCCTGCCCCACATCTCTGTGCCCCATAGATTTGTGCCCCATAACCCCCTGCCCCACATCTCCCAAGCCCCACATCCCCCCGCCCCATAGATCCAGATCCCTGCCCCATAGATCCCTGCCCCATAGGCCCCTGCCCCACAGCTTTGTGCCCCATAACCCCCTGCCCCACATCTCCCAGCCCCACATCCCCCTGCCCCATAGATCCCAGCCCCACATCCCCCCACCCCACATCCCCCTGCCCCACATCTCTGTGCCCCATAGCTTTGTGCCCCATAACCCCCTGCCCCACACCCCCCCGCCCCATGGGGCCGGATGTGCCCCCCCCAGCCCCACACAAAGCCTCCCCTGTTGCCACCCCCCCCCGGGACAAGGGGGCCTTTGTGGGGCCGGGGGGGGGGCGGAGGGGGGGGACAGGGACATAATGGGGCGGGGGTGTGGGGGGTGGGGGGGTGGGGGGGGGGCCCGGGGCTGCCCCACAAGTGGGTCCGGGCATGGCGGGAGGGCTGCTGTGGGGCGCGGCGCTGCTGTGGGGCGCAGCCCTGGGGGGGGCCCTGCAGAGGTGAGGGGGATGTGGGGTGGGGGGATGTGGGGCAGGAGGGGGGCTATGGGGCAGGGGAGCTATGGGGCAGGGTGGTGGGTTATGGGGCAGGGGATTCAGGTGGTTCTATGGGGCAGGATGGGGGCTATGGGGCAGGAGGGAGGTTGTGGGGCAGGGGAGCTATGGGGCAGGGGAGCTATGGGGCAGGGGGATTTGGGGGTTCTATGGGGCTGGGGGGGTTATGGGGTGTCTATGGGGCAGGGGAGTTCCTATAGGGCTGGGGGGGATCCTATGGGGCTGGGAAGGTCCTTATGGGGCAGGGGGGTTCCTATGGGGCAGGGGGGATCCTATAGGGCTGGGGGTTTCTATGGGGCTGAGAAGGTTCCTATAGGGCAGGGGGGTTCCTATGGGGCAGGAGGAGTTCCTATGGGGCGGGGGGATCCTATGGGGCTGGGAGGGTTTCTATGGGGCTGAGAAGGTTCCTATAGGGCAGGAGGGGTTCCTATGGGCAGGAGGGGTTCCTATGGGGCAGGGGGGATCCTATGGGGCAGGGGGGTTCCTATGGGGCAGGAGGGGTTCCTATAGGGCAGGGGGGTTCCTATGGGGCAGGGAGGATCCCTATGGGGCTGGGGAGGTTTCTATGGGGCAGGGAAGCTATAGGGCAGGGGGTTGGGTTATGGGGCAGGGGAATCTGGGGGTTTCTATGGGGCAGGAACGGGGCTATGGGGCAGGAGGGAGGTTGTGGGGCAGGGGAGCTATGGGGCAGGGGGATTTGGGGGTTTCTATGGGGCTGGGGGAGGCTATGGGGTTTCTATGGGGCAGGGGGGTTCCTATAGGGCTGGGGGGGATCCTATGGGGCTGGGAGGGTTTCTATGGGGCAGGAGGAGTTCCTATGGGGCAGGGGGGATCCTATGGGGCTGGGAGGGTTCCTATGGGGCAGGGGGGATCCTATGGGGCAGGGGGGATCCTATAGGGCAGGGGGGTTCCTATGGGGCAGGGGGGGATCCTATGGGGCTGGGGGGGACCTGGGGGTCCCAGCTCTGACCTGGGGGGGGGGGGATCCCAGCAGGGGGGGCTGCTGCCGCTGGCCCTATGGGGGGCCCCCCCAGCCCCATAGCGGGCCCCCCCGGCCCCATAGCGAGACCTTCGTCCAGGCCCAGCACCAGCCCTACCTCACCCTGTGCGGGGGCCGCGTCTGCAGCACCTACCGGTATGGGGCGCTATGGGGCGGGGGGGGACTTGTGGGGCGCTATGGGGCGAGAGGGGTCTGTGGGGCAGGGTCGCTATGGGGTGGGTCTGTGGGTCCCATAGGGGGGTCCTTGGGTCGCTATGGGGTGGAGTTGTGGGGCTGGGACCCCGATAGTTGAGTCCCTATGGGGTGTGGGGGGGGCACTTGTGGGGCGCTATGGGGCAGGAGGGGGGGTCTGTGGGTCCCATGGGGGGGCTGTGGGTCACTATGGGGGGTCCTTGGGTCGCGATGGGGCGGAGTTGGGGGGCTGGGACCCCGATAGCTGGGACCCTATGGGGTGGGGGGGGCACTTGTGGGGCGCTATGGGGCAGGGTCCCTATGGGGGGGGGCTGTGGGGCGCTATGGGGCAGAGTTGGGGGGCTGGGACCCTGATAGCTGGGTCCCTATGGGGTGGGGAGGGCACTTGTGGGGTGCTATGGGGCGGAGTTGTGGGGCTGGGACCCCGATAGCTGGGTCCCTATGGGGTGTGGGGGGGGCACTTGTGGGGCGCTATGGGGCAGGAGGGGGGGTCTGTGGGTCCCATGGGGGGGCTGTGGGTCACTATGGGGGGTCCTTGGGTCGCTATGGGGCGGAGTTGTGGGGCTGGGACCCCGATAGTTGAGTCCCTATGGGGTGTGGTGGGGGCACTTGTGGGGCGCTATGGGGCAGGAGGGGGGGTCTGTGGGTCCCATGGGGGGGCTGTGGGTCACTATGGGGGGTCCTTGGGTCGCTATGGGGCAGAGTTGGGGGGCTGGGACCCCAATAGCCGGGACCCTATGGGGTGTGGGGGGGCACTTGTGGGGCGCTATGGGGCAGGGTCCCTATGGGGGGGGGCTGTGGGGCGCTATGGGGCAGAGTTGTGGGGCTGGGACCCTGATAGCTGGGTCTCTATGGGGTGTGGGGGGGCACTTGTGGGGCGCTATGGGGCAGGAGTGGTGTCTGTGGGTCCCATGGGGGGGTTGTGGGTCACTATGGGGGGGTCCTTGGGTCGCTATAGGGCAGAGTTGTGGGGCTGGGACCCCGATAGCCAGAACCCTATGGGGTGTGGGGGGGGCACTTGTGGGGCGCTATGGGGCAGGAGGGGGGGTCTGTGGGTCCCATGGGGGGGCTGTGGGTCACTATGGGGGGTCCTTGGGTTGCTATAGGGCAGAGTTGTGGGGCTGGGACCCCGATAGCTGGGACCCTATGGGGTGGGGGGGGGGGCACTTGTGGGGCGCTATGGGGCAGGAGGGGGGGTCTGTGGGTCCCATGGGGGGGTCCTTGGGTCGCAATGGGGCGGAGTTGGGGGGCTGGGACCCCGATAAGGCACCTATGGGGTGGGGGGTGCTATGGGGCAGGGTCCCTATGGGGTGTGGGGGGGGCACTTGTGGGGTGCTATGGGGCGGAGTTGTGGGGCTGGGACCCCGATAGCCAGGACCCTATGGGGTGTGGGGGGGGCACTTGTGGGGCGCTATGGGGCAGAGTTGGGGGGCTGGGACCCCAATAGCTGGGTCCCTATGGGGTGGGGAGGGCACTTGTGGGGTGCTATGGGGCGGAGTTGTGGGGCTGGGACCCCGATAGCTGGGACCCTATGGGGTGTGGGGGGGGCACTTGTGGGGCGCTATGGGGCAGGGTCCCATGGGGGGCCCTGACCCGGGGGTCCCAGCACCTGGTACCGCGTGGCCTCGCGCTGGGTTCTGCCGCCGCGCCCCGGCCCCTGCCCCGACCAAGGGGGTGAGTGGGGGGTGTGGGGCAGGTGTGGGGCAGGTGTGGGGCAGGTGTGGGGCAGGTGTGGGGCAGGGTGTGGGGCTGGGTGTGGGGTGGGAGATATGGGGCAGGTGTGGGGCAGGTGTGGGGCAGGTGTGGGGCTGGGTGTGGGGTGGGAGATATGGGGCAGGTGTGGGGCAGGTGTGGGGCAGGTGTGGGGCTGGGTGTGGGGTGGGAGATATGGGGCAGATGTGGGGCAGGTGTGGGGCTGGGTGTGGGGTGGGAGATATGGGGCAGGTGTGGGGCGGGGTGTGGGGCTGTGGGGAGTTGGGATGGGGCAGGTTTGGGGGGCTGTTGTGGGGCAGGTTGTGGGGCAGGGGGGAGGTTGTGGGGCAGAGGGGGTGGTTGGGGGGCAGGCTGTGGGGTTATGGGGCTGGTTGGGGGGGATTTGGGGGGCTATGGGGGGCTGTGGGGCTGGGCTATGGGACAGGCTATGGGGCCGCCTATGGGGCAGAGCTATGGGGCAGGGCTATGGGGTGGTGCTATGGAGGAGGACTATGGGGCGGGGCTATGGGGCGGGCTATGGGGCAGGTTATGGGGCTGGCTATGGGGCGGGCTATGGGGCAGGTTATGGGGCTGGCTATGGGGCTGGGCTATGGGGCAGGGCTATGGGGCAGGTTATGGGGCTGGGCTATGGGGCAGGGCTATGGGGCAGAGCTATGGGGCAGAGCTATGGGGCAGGTTATGGGGCTGGCTATGGGGCAGGACTATGGGGCGGGCTATGGGGTGGGCTATGGGGCAGGTTATGGGGCTGGCTATGGGGCGGGCTATGGGGCCGGCTATGGGGTGGGCTATGGGGCATGGCTATGGGGCTGGCTATGGGGCTGGGCTATGGGGCAGGTTATGGGGCAGGGATCTATGGGGCAGGTTATGGGGCTGGCTATGGGGCAGGGCTATGGGGCAGGTTATGGGGCTGGCTATGGGGCAGGGCTATGGGGCAGAGCTATGGGGCTGGCTATGGGGCAGAGCTATGGGGCAGAGCTATGGGGCCACGCTGTGCCCCCCCAGCCCCCCTGCAGGAGCTGCAGCAGCGGATGAAGGCTCTGGAGGAGGTGAGCCCAAATCGGGGGGGGGGCACTTGTGGGTCCCAGCGCCCCATAAGTGGTGCCCCCCCCGCCCCCCAACCCCCGCCCCCTTCCCTGCCCCATAGCGCGTGGGGGGGGCCCAGCGGGGCCTGGAGCGAGCGGAGGCGCTGGGGGAGCAGCTGCTGGAGCTGGAGGAGCGCCTGGGGGCCTGTGAGTGCCCCCCAACCCCGCCCCATAGCGCCCCATAGCGCCCCACATCACCCCATAGCGCCCCACATCACCCCATAGCGCCCCACATCTCCCCATAGCACCCCACGTCACAGCACCCCATAGCGCCCCACATCACCCCATAGTGCCCCACATCTCCCCACGGCGCCCCACATCTCCCCACATCACCCCATAGCGCCCCACAGTGCCCCCTAGCGCCCCACATCACCCCATAGCTGCCCCCTAGCGCCCCACATCTCCCAACCCACATCACCCCACATCACCCCACATCGCCCCACATCTCCCCACATCACCCCACATCACCCCATAGCGCCCCACAGTGCCCCATAGCGCCCCACATCTCCCCACATCGCCCCACATCACCCCACATCGCCCCACAGTGCCCCACATCTCCCCATAGCGCCCCACATCTCCCCACCCACATCTCCCCACATCTCCCCACATCTCCCCACATCACCCCACATCGCCCCACAGCACCCCACATCTCCCCATAGCTGCCCCCTAGCGCCCCACAGTGCCCCATAGCGCCCCACATCACCTCATAGCTGCCCCCTAGCGCCCCACATCTCCCCACCCACATCACCCCACATCACCCCACATCTCCCCATAGCGCCCCACATCTCCCCACATCGCCCCATAGCGCCCCACATCTCCCCATAACCCCCCCAATTTCCCCCCCCCCCCATTAAAGGCGACTGCGGCGGGGGCAAGAACGCCTTCGGCTTCCGGATCCGCCGCTGACGTCATCGCCCCCCTGATGACGTCATCACCGCCCCGATGACGTCATCACCACCCCGATGACATCATCACACCCCCCCCGATGACGTCATTACCGCCCCGATGACATCATCGCCGTGACGTCACCACTCGAGGGGGGGGGGGGGAGTTTATTAAAAGCCAAAAGGGGGGGGGGGAAGGGGGGCGGAGCTTGGGGGGCGGGGCCAAACCCGAGCCCCTCCCCCCTAATAAATATGCAATATTCTAATGAGGGAGGCGGGGCCTCGTCTGGCAGCCAATCAGCTCCCGCCTCCCCCCCCCTCTCCCCCCCCCCCAATGTCCGCGTGGGTCAGTCCGTGGGACCCCCAAGTTGGGGGGCTGGAGTGGGGCCGGCCGGGGCTGCCCCACACTTGGGGGGCTGGAGTGGGTCAGGCCGGCCGTGGGTCCCGCCGTGGGTCCCGCCGTGGGTCCCGCCGTGGGGCTCGCTGTGGGGCTCGCTGTGGGGCTGGCCGTGGGTCCCGTTGTGGGTCTTGCCGTGGGGCTCGCTATGGGTCACGCCGTGGGTCCCTCTGTGGGTCTCGCTATGGGTCACGCCGTGGGTCCCGCCGTGGGGCTCGCTGTGGGGCTGGCTGTGGGTCCCACCGTGGGTCCCTCTGTGGGTCTCGCTATGGGTCCCGCCGTGGGTCCCGCTGTCGGTCTCGCCGTGGGTCTCGCTCTGGGTCACGCCGTGGGGCTGGCCGTGGGTCTCGCTGTGGGTCTCACCGTGGGTCCCGCTATGGGGCTCGCCGTGGGTCCCACTGTGGGTCTTGGTGGGGGGCTCGCTGTGGGGCTGGCCATGGGTCCCGCTGTGGGTCTCTCTGTGGGTCTTGTTATGGGGCTGGCCAGAGGTCCCGCCGTGGGTCCCGCTATGGGTCACGCCGTGGGTCTCGCTGTGGGTCTCTCTGTGGGTCTCGCCGTGGGTCTCTCTGTGGGTCTCGCTGTGGGTCCCGCTATGGGTCACGCCGTGGGTCTCGCTGTGGGTCTCGCCGTGGGTCTCGCCGTGGGTCTCGCTGTGGGTCCCGCTATGGGTCACGCCGTGGGTCTCGCCGTGGGTCTCGCTATGGGTCCCGCCGTGCCCCACACATTGCTCAGTCCGCGGGCCCTGCTGTCACTTGAACCCCGCCGTGGGTCCCGCCGTGGGTCCCGCTATGGGTCCGGCCGCCCTCACCCCCCAGCTCCCTCCGTGGGTCGCCCCCAGCCCCACTTATGGGGCAGCCGTGGGGCTGGGCGCCGGGAGGGAGCCGAGGGGCGAGGAGGGGGCCACGGGACCACCACGGGACCGCCGTGGGGCTGATGTGGGGCAGCCGTGGGGCTGCCATGGGGCAGCCGTGGGGCAGCCGTGGGTCACTGTGGGGCGGGGGTCGGCGCCGTGGGGCTGAGCTCGGCCGAGAGCGCGTCGAAGGCCTGCAGCATGGCCCCGCGCACCCGCTCCGTCAGCGCCGGGACGTCCGCGGGGCCCAGCCCCTGCGTGGGCAGCGGGGGCAGCACCTGGATCACGCACTGCCCTAGAGATAGGGGGCAGACCCATAGATGGGCTCGGGGTCCTGCCCCATAGCTCAGACCCATAGCCGGACCCATAGCTGGACCCATAGATAGGGGGCAGACCCATAGATGGGGACGGAGCCCTGCCCCATAGCTCAGACCCATAGCTGGACCCATAACCAGCCCCATAGCCCACCCTATAGCTAGTCCTATAGCCTGCCCCATAGCCAGACCCATAGCCCAGACCCATAGATGGGGTCAGGGTCCTGCCCCATAGCTCAGACCCAGAGCCGGACCCATAGCTGGACCCATAGATAGGGGGCAGACCCATAGATGGGGTCGGGGTCCTGCCCCATAGCTCAGACCCATAGCTCAGACCCATAGATGGACCCATAGATGGGCCCAGAGCACTGCCCTATAGATAGGGGGCAGACCCATAGATGGGGCCAGGGTCCTGCCCCATAGCTCAGACCCATAGCCCAGACCCATAGCTGGACCCATAACCAGCCCCATAGCCCACCCTATAGCTAGTTCTATAGCCTGCCCCATAGCCAGACCCATAGCCCTGCCCCATAGCTCAGACCCAGAGCCCAGACCCATAGCCGGACCCATAGTGTGTCCCATAGCCCTGCCCCATAGCCCAGACCCATAGCTCAGACCCATAGATGGGGTCATGGTCCTGCCCCATAGCTCAGGCCCAGAGCCCAGACCCATAGATGGGGTCGGGGTCCTGCCCCATAGCTCAGGTCCAGAGCCCAGACCCATAGATGGGGTCAGGGTCCTGCCCCATAGGTCAGGCCCAGAGCCCAGACCCATAGATGGGCCCATAGCGGGACCCATAACCAGCCCCATAGCCCACCCTATAGCTAGTCCTATAGCCTGCCCCATAGCCAGACCCATAGCTCAGACCCATAGATGGAGTCGTGGTCCTGCCCCATAGGTCAGGCCCAGAGCCCAGACCCATAGATGGGGCCACAGTCCTGCCCCATAGCCCACCCTATAGCTAGTTCTATAGCCTGCCCCATAGCTCAGACCCATAGCCCAGACCCATAGATGGGGCCAGGGTCCTGCCCCATAGCTCAGGCCCAGAGCCCAGACCCATAGATGGGGCCGGGGTCCTGCCCCATAGCTCAGGCCCAGAGCCCAGACCCATAGATGGGGCCAGGGTCCGGCCCCATAGCTCAGACCCATAGCTCAGACCCATAGATGGGGCCAGAGCCCTGCCCCATAGCTCAGACCCATAGCCAGACCCATAGCTGGACCCATAACCAGCCCCATAGCCCACCCTATAGCTAGTTCTATAGCCTGCCCCATAGCTCAGACCCATAGCTCAGACCCATAGATGGGGCCAGGGTCCTGCCCCATAGCTCAGACCCAGAGTCCAGACCCATAGATGGGGTCAGGGTCCTGCCCCATAGCTCAGACCCAGAGTCCAGACCCATAGATGGGGTCGGGGTCCTGCCCCATAGCTCAGACCCAGAGTCCAGACCCATAGCCAGACCCATAACCAGCCCCATAGCCCACCCTATAGCTAGTCCTATAGCCTGCCCCATAGCCAGACCCATAGCCCTGCCCCATAGCTCAGACCCATAGCCCGGACCCATAGATGGGCCCACAGTGTGTCCCATAGCCCTGCCCCATAGCCCTGCCCCATAGCTCAGACCCATAGCTGAACCCATAGCCTAATAGCCCAGCCCCATAGCCCTGCCCCATAGCCAGCCCCATAGCCCACCCCATAGTCCTGCCCTATAGCCTGCCCCATAGCCAGACCCATAGCTGGACCCATAGCCTAACAGCCCAGCCCCATAGCCCTGCCCCATAATCAGCCCCACAGCCCAGTTCCATAGCCCTGCCCCATAGCCGGACCCATAGCAGGACCCATAGCCAGACCCATAGCTGAGCCCCATAACCAGCCCCACAGCCTGCCCAACACTCAGCCCCATATCCAACCCCATAACCCAGCCCCATAGCCCTACCCCATAGCCTGCCCCAAAGCCAGCCCCATAGCTGGACCCAGGCAGCCTCCTCCTGCGCCCCACATCCCCCAAATCCTCCCCATCCACCCCCAAACCCTCCCCACAGACCCCCACCCCACATCCTGCCCCATAGCTCCTGCCCCACAGATCCTGCCCCATAGATCCCCCCCCTCACCAGGCGTGAAGCGCCGCTCCTGCTTGCTGTAGAAGTGCTGGTAGGACGAGATGACGATGGGGACCACGGGGACCTGGGGGGCACACGGGGGGGGACCCTCAGTGGGGCTGCCCCATAGCTGCCCCATAGCTGCCCCATAGCACCCCATAGCACCCTATAGCGGCCCATAGTGGCCCATAGTGCCACATAGCAGCCCCATATCACCCCATAGCGGCCCCATAGTGCCCCACAGCTGCCCCATAGCTGCCCCATAGCGCCCCATAACTGCCCCATGGCTGCCCCATAGCACCCCATTGCACCCTATAGCAGCCCATAGTGGCCCATAGCGCCCCATAGCGGCCCCATATCACCCCATAGTTGCCCCATAGCTGCCCCACAGATGTCACATAGCTGCCCCACAGCTGCCCCACGGCTGCCCCATAGCGCCCCATAACTGCCCCATGGCTGCCCCATAGCACCCTATAGCGGCCCATAGTGGCCCCATAGCTGCCCCATAGCTGCCCCATAGCGCCCCATAGTGCCACATAGATGTCACATAGCTGCCCCATAGCACCCCATAGCGGCCCCATAGTGGCCCATAGCGCCCCACAGCTGCCCCATAGCGCCCCATAGCTGCCCCATGGCTGCCCCATAGCACCCTATAGCAGCCCATAGTGGCCCATAGCGCCACATAGCGGCCCTGTATCACCCCATAGTTGCCCCATAGCTGCCCCATAGATGTCACATAACTGCCCCACAGCTGCCCCATAGCTGCCCCATAGCGCCCCATAACTGCCCCATGGCTGCCCCATAGCACCCCATCGCACCCTATAGCAGCCCATAGTGGCCCATAGTGCCACATAGCAGCCCCATATCACCCCATAGCGGCCCCATAGTGCCCCATAGCGCCCCACAGCTGCCCCATAGCGCCCCATAACTGCCCCATAGCTGCCCCATAGCGCCCCATAGCTGCCTCATAGCACCCCATAGCAGCCCATAGCACCCCATAGCGGCCCCATATCACCCCCATATCACCCCACAGTTGCCCCATGGCTGCCCCACAGATGTCACATAGCTGCCCCACAGCTGCCCCATAGCTGCCCCACGGCTGCCCCATAGCGCCCCATAGCTGCCCCATAGCTGCCCCATAGCACCCTATAGCGGTCCATAGTGGCCCATAGCGCCTCATAGCTGCCCCATAGCAGCCCCATAGTGCCCCATAGCGCCCCACAGCTGCCCCATAGCGCCCCATAGCTGCCCCATAGCGCCCCATAACTGCCCCATAGCTGCCCCATAGCACCCCATTGCACCCTATAGCAGCCCATAGTGGCCCATAGCGCCCCCATATCACCCCCATATCACCCCATAGTTGCCCCATAGCTGCCCCATAGCGCCCCACAGCTGCCCCATAGCGCCCCATAACTGCCCCATAGCGCCCCATAACTGCCTCATAGCACCCCATGGCACCCCATAGCACCCTATAGCGGTCCATAGTGGCCCATAGTGCCACATAGCGGTCCCATATCACCCCATAGTTGCCCCATAGCTGCCCCACAGATGTCACATAGCTGCCCCACAGCTGCCCCACGGCTGCCCCATAGCGCCCCATAACTGCCCCATAGCTGCCCCATAGCACCCCATAGCACCCTATAGCGGCCCATAGTGGCCCATAGCACCTTATAGCTGCCACATAGCGGCCCCATATCACCCCATAGTGGCCCCATAGTGCCCCATAGCGCCCCACAGCTGCCCCATAGCGCCCCATAGCGCCCCATAGCTGCCCCATAGCACCCTATAGCGGTCCATAGTGGCCCATAGCGCCTCATAGCTGCCCCATAGCGGCCCTATATCACCCCATAGTGGCCCCATAGTGCCCCATAGCGCCCCACAGCTGCCCCATAGCGCCCCATAACTGCCCCATAGCGCCCCATAGCTGCCTCATAGCACCCCATAGCAGCCCATAGCACCCCATAGCGGCCCCATATCACCCCCATATCACCCCATAGTTGCCCCATAGCTGCCCCACAGATGTCACATAGCTGCCCCATAGCTGCCCCATAGCGCCCCATAGTGCCACATAGATGTCACATAGCTGCCCCATAGCACCCCATAGCTGCCCCATAGCGCCCCATAACTGCCCCATGGCTGCCCCATAGCAGCCCCATATCACCCCATAGCAGCCCCATAGTGCCCCATAGCGCCCCACAGCTGCCCCATAGCGCCCCATAACTGCCCCATAGCTGCCCCGTAGTGCCCCATAGCGCCCCATAACTGCCCCATAGCGCCCCATAGCACCCCATAGCAGCCTATAGCACCCCATAGCGGCCCCATATCACCCCCATATCACCCCACAGTTGCCCCATAGCTGCCCCCCAGATGTCACATAACTGCCCCACAGCTGCCCCATAGCTGCCCCACGGCTGCCCCATAGCGCCCCATACCTGGGCCTGCACGGCGAGGTGGAAGGCTCCGCGCTTGAAGGGCAGCATGGAGCCCCCGTGGTTGCGCGTCCCCTCGGGGAAAACCCAAACCCGGACCTGGGGGGAGGTGGGGGGCGGCCCCATAGCGAGGGGTCAGCCCCATAGAGACCCATATCCACCCCATATCCCCCCATATCCCCCCATAACCACCCCATATCCCCCCATAACCCCCCCATAGCACCCCATAACCACTCCACACCCCCCCATACCCACCCCATATCACCCCATAAGCACCAGATATCGCCCCATATCCCCCCATATCACCCCATAACCACCCCATATTCACCCTATAGTGCCCCATATCCCCCCATACCCACCCCATATCCCCCCATATCACCCCATAACCACCCCATAACCCCCCCACACCACCCCATATCCCCCTATAACCACCCCACATCCCCCCATATCCCCCCATATCCACCCCATATCCCCCTACATTCACCCCAAATACCCCCCAAACCCACCCCACATCCCCCCCAAACCCCACATCCCCCCCACAACCCCCCCATATCCCCCTATAACCCCCCCACATCCCCCGTAATCCCCCCATATCGCCCCCATATCCCCCTATAACCACCCCATATCACCCCCTAACCACCAGATATCACCCCATATCCCCCCATAACCACCCCATACCCACCCCATATCCCCCTATAACCCCCCCATATCCCCCCATATCCCCCCACAACCACCCCATAGCACCCCATAACCACCCCATAACCCCCCCACACCACCCCATATCCCCCTATATCCACCCCATATCCCCCCATCCCTACCCCATATCCCCCCCACACCCCCCACACACCCCCCCCAGACCCACCCCAAACCCCCCCAAACCCACCCCCCACCACCCTTATCCCCCCATAACCACCCCATATCCCCCTACATTCACCCCAAATCTCCCCCAAATCCACCCAACACCCCCACACCCACCCCATATCCCTCCATATCCCCCAAACCCACCCCATATCCCCCCATAACCTCCCCATACCCACCCCACATCCCCCCATATCCCCCCATAACCACCCCACATCCCCCCATAGCACCCCATACCCACCCCATATCGCCCCATATCCCCCCAAACCCCCCCCACAGCCCCCACACCCCTCCCAAACCCACCCCACACCCCACAACCACCCCATATCACCCCACAACCACCAGATATCACCCCATATCCCCCCATAACCACCCACAACCACCCCATATCCCCCCCACATCACCCCATATCACCCCACAACCACCCCATATCCCCCCATAACCACCCCACATCTCCCCATATCCCCTCATAACCACCCCATATCCCCCCATATCCCCCCCATATCCCCCCATAACCACCCCATATCCCCCTACATTCACCCCAAATCCCCCCCAAATCCACCCCACACCCCCACACCCACCCCATATCCCCCCATATCCCCCCACAACCACCCCATATCCCCCCGTACCCACCCCATACCGACCCCACACTCCCCCCGAAACCCACCCCACACCCCACATCCCCCCATAACCCCCCCACATCCCCATAGCACCCCATAACCACCCCATATCCCCCATAACCCCCTCCCATCACCCCATATCCCCCCCATATCCACCCCATATCCCCCTATAACCCCCCTATATCCCCCATATCCCCCCCATAGCACCCCATACCCACCCCAAACCCACCCCAAACCCACCCCATACCCCCCCCAAACCCCCCCAAACGCCCCCCAACCCCCCCCCAAACCCCCCCAAACCCCCCCCACACCCCCCCCACTGACGTCCTGGCTGAGCATGGTGTGCGCGGCCTCGGCCATGACGCTGATGGCGTCGTGGGTGCGCTTGCGGTCGATGAAGATGATGCCCCCCAGCCAGCACGCGGCCCCCACCGCCCCCATGTAGAGCAGCTCCCGCTTGGCGATGGGCACGCAGCGGTCGGGGAGCACCTCCATCATCCCTGGGGGCAGGGGAGGGGGTTAGGGGGCCAGGAGACATGGTTATGGGGTGGGGAGAGGGGTTATGGGGCTGGATGGGGCTGGGATGGGGGTTGGGGGGAGGTTATGGGGCTGGGATGGGGCTGGGGGGGGTTATGGGCTGGTTATGGGCTGGGAGGGGGGTTATGGGGCTGGGGAGGGGGTTGTGGGGCTGGTTATGGGGCTGGGATGGGGCTGGGGGGGTTATGGGGCTGGGGGGGGGGTTATGGGCCAGGAGACATGGTTATGGGACTGGGAACCAGGTTATGGGCTGGTTATGGGGCTGGGGAGGGGGTTGTGGGGCTGGTTATGGGGCTGGGAGGGGGTTGGGGGGGGTTATGGGGCTGGTTATGGGGCTGGGGAGGGGAGTTATGGGGCTGGGATGGGGCTGGGGGGGGTTGTGGGGCTGGGGAGGGGTTGTGGGGCTGGGAGGGGGTTATGGGGCTGGGTGTGCAGCGGTCAGGGAGCACCTCCATCATCCCTGGGGGCAGGGGAGGGGGTTAGGGGGCTGGTTATGGGGCTGGGATGGGGCTGGGGGGGTTATGGGGCTGGTTATGGGGCTGGGGGTGGTTATGGGGCTGGGGAGGGGGTTGTGGGGCTGGTTATGGGGCTGGGAGGGGGCTGTGGGGCTGAAAATGGGGTTAGGGGGCTGGTTATGGGGCTGAGAATGGGGTTATGGGGCTGGGAGATGGGGTTGTGGGGTTGGTTATGGGGCTGGGGAGCAGGTTATGGGGCCAGGAGACATGGTTATGGGGCTGGGAGAGGGGTTATGGGGCTGGGATGGGGTTGTGGGGTTGGTTATGGGGCTGGAGAGGGGGTTATGGGGCCAGGAGACATGGTTATGGGACTGGGAACCAGGTTATGGGGCTGGTTATGGGGCTGGGGAGGGGGTTGTGGGGTTGGGTATGGGTCCAGGATGGGGTTGTGGGGCTGGGGAGGGAGTTATGGGGCTGGGGAGGGGGTTAGGGGGCTTGGAGGGGGTTATGGGGCTGGTTATAGGGCTGGGATGGGGGTTATGGGGCTGGGGAGGGGGTTGTAGGGCTGGTTATGGGGCTGGGAGATGGGGTGATGGGACAAGGAATGGGGTTATGGGGCTGGGAGGGGGCTGGGAGGGGGTTGTGGGGCTGGGAAATTGAGTTAGGGGGCTGGAAGGGGGGGTTATGGGGCTGGGGAGGGGGTTGTGGGGTTGGTTATGGGGCTGGTTATGGGGTGGGGTTGGTTATGGGGCTGGGGGGTTGTGGGGCTGGGGAGAGGGTTGTGGGGTTGGTTATGGGGTGGGGGGGGTTATGGGGCTGGGTGTGCAGCGGTCAGGGAGCACCTCCATCATCCCTGGGGGGCACAGGGTTATAGGGGGGGGTTAGGGGGCTGGTTATGGGGCTGGGGAGGGGGTTGTGGGGCTGGTTATGGGGCTGGGATGGGGCTGGGGGGGGTTATGGGGCTGGGTGTGCAGCGGTCGGGGAGCACCTCCATCATCCCTGGGGGGGCACAGGGTTATAGGGGGGGGGGGTTATGGGGCTGGGATGGGGGTTGTGGGGTTGGTTATGGGGCTGGGAAGGGGGTTATGGGGCAAGGAATGGGGTTATGGGGCTGGTTGTGGGGCTGGGAGAGGGGGTTATGGGGCTGGGGAGGGGGTTATGGGGCTGGTTATGGGGCTGGGGAGGGGGTTATGGGGCCAGGAGACATGGTTATGGGGCTGGGAGGGGGTGATGGGACAAGGAATGGGGTTATGGGGCTGGTTATGGGGCTGGGAGGGGGTTGTGGGGTTGGTTATGGGGCTGGGAGAGGGGCTATGGGGCTGAAAATGGGGGTTAGGGGGCTGGTTATGGGGCTGTGGGGGTTATGGGCTGGGTGTGCAGCGGTCGGGGAGCACCTCCATCATCCCTGGGGGGCAGGGGAGGGGGTTAGGGGGCCAGGAGACATGGTTATGGGGCTGGGAACCAGGTTATGGGGCTGGTTATGGGGCTGGGGAGGGGGTTGTGGGGTTGGGTATGGGTCCAGGATGGGGGTTGTGGGGCTGGGGAGGGAGTTATGGGGCTGGGGAGGGAGTTATGGGGCTGGGGAGGGGGTTAGGGGGCTGGGGAGGGAGTTATGGGGCTGGGGAGGGGGTTAGGGGGCTTGGAGGGGGTTATGGGGCTGGTTATAGGGCTGGGATGGGGGTTATGGGGCTGGGGAGGGGGTTGTAGGGCTGGTTATGGGGCTGGGAGATGGGGTGATGGGACAAGGAATGGGGTTATGGGGTTGGTTATGGGGCTGGGATGGGGCTGGGGGGGTTATGGGGCTGGGAGGGGGTTGTGGGTTGGGTATGTGTCTGGGATGGGGGTTGTGGGGCTGGGAAATTGAGTTAGGGGGCTGGAAAGGGGGGTTATGGGGCTGGGGAGGGGGTTGTGGGGCTAGGAGGGGGTTGTGGGGCTGGTTATGGGGCTGGGAGGGGGGTTATGGGGCTGGGGAGGGGGTTATGGGGCTGAGAACGGGGTTATGGGGTTGGTTATGGGCTGGGAGGGGGTTGTGGGCTGGGAAATTGAGTTAGGGGGCTGGAAGGGAGGGTTATGGGGCTGAGAACAGGTTATGGGGTTGGTTATGGGGCTGGGAGACACAGCTATGGGGCTGGGATGGGGGTTGTGGGGCTGGTTATGGGGCTGGGATGGGGGTTGTGGGGTTGGTTATGGGGCTGGGATGGGGGCTGGGGGGGGTTATGGGGCTGGGCAGGGGGTTATAGGGTTGGTTATGGGGCTGGGTGTGCAGCGGTCGGGGAGCACCTCCATCATCCCTGGGGGGCAGGGGAGGGGGTTAGGGGGCTGGGGGGGGTTATGGGGCTGGTTATGGGGCTGGTTATGGGGCTGGGGAGGGGGGTTATGGGGCTGGGAAATTGAGTTAGGGGGCTGGAAGGGGGGGTTATGGGGCTGGGGAGGGGGTTATGGGGCTGGGAGAGGGGTTATGGGGCAGTTATGGGTCGCTATGGGGCAGCCATGTGACATTTATGGGACTGCTATGGGCTATCTATGGGGCAGCTATAGGGTGGTTATGGGGCAGCTACGGGGCCGCTATGGGGCAGTTATGGGGCCGCTATGGGGCAGCCATGGGTCACTTATGGGGCAGTTATGGGGCACCTATGGGCTATCTATGGGACCGCTATGGGCTATGTGTGGGCTATCTATGGGTCACTTATGGGGCAGTTATGGGGTGGCTATGGGGCACTTATGGGGTTGTTATGGGGTAGTTATGGGGCAGCCATGAGGTATCAATGGGCTATCTATGGGACTGCTATGGGCTATGTATGGGCTATCTATGGGGTGGTTATGGGCTATCTATGGGGCAGTTATGGGGCCGCTATGGGGCCGCTATGGGGCAGCTATGGGGCAGCCGTACCCAGCAGGTCGAGCGAGCTCTGGTGGTTGCTGACCACGACGTAGGGCTGCCGGGGGGGGAAGTGCTGGGCGCCGCGCACGGCCATGCGGATGCCGTAGAGATGCTTCACGTGCTGCAGCAGCCCCCGCAGGATGCTGGGGGGCGGGGTCAGCCGGGGACACGCCCCCTGGGGCAGGCCACGCCCCTTTATCCCAGACCACGCCCCCTTTGCCCTAGGCCCCGCCCCCTTTCCATAGGCTCCGCCCATAAGCCCTGCCCCCCGGTGCTTCCCCCCCATGCCATTGGTAATGACCCATCCCAGGCCACGCCCCCTTGGCCCTAAACCACGCCCCCTTTATCATAGGCCACGCCCCTTTATCCCAGACCACGCCCCCTTGTCATAGGCCACGCCCACTTGTCCCAGGCCACGCCCCCTCTCCCTAGGCCCCCCCCCCCGGTGCCTCCCCCCATGCCCTTGGTAAGGATCCACCCCAGGCCACGCCCCCTTTATCATAGGCTCCGCCCCTTTATCACAGACCACGCCCCCTTTGCCCTAAGCCACGCCCCCTTGTCCCAGGCCACGCCCCTTCCCCTAGGCCCCGCCCCTTTTCCTTAGGCCACGCCCCCTGGTGCTTCCCCCCCATGCCCTTGGTGATGACCTGTCCCAGGCCACGCCCCCTTGGCCCTAAGCCACGCTCCCTTTATCCTAGGCCACGCCCCCTTTTCCTAGGCCCCGCCCCCCCGGTGCTTCCCCCCCATGCCCTTGGTAAGGATCCACCCCAGGCCACGCCCCCTGGTCCCAGGCCCCGCCCCCTTGGCCCTAAACCACGCCCCTCTTGGCCCTAGGCCACGCCCCTTTTCCCTAGGCCCCGCCCCCCGGTGCTTCCACCCCATGCCATTGGTAATGACACATCCCAGGCCACGCCCCCTGGTCCTAAACCACGCCCCTTTATCATAGGCCACGCCCCTTCATCATAAACCACGCCCCCTTCGTCCTAAGCCCCGCCCCCTTTGCCCTAGGCCACGCCCCCCTGGGCCCTAAACCACAACCCCTTTATCCCAGGCCACGCCCACTTGTTATAGGCCCCACCCACACTGGCCTCAAGCTCCGCCCCTCAATGCCCATTAGTGATGAACCACCCCAGGCCACGCCCCCTGGCCCTAGGCCACGCCCCTTTTGACCTAAGCCCCGCCCTCTTCCCCCTTAGGCCCCTCCCACCCCCACTCAGACCCCTCCTGCCCCCCTTAGGCCCCGCCCCCTTTCCCATAGGCCCCGCCCCCTTTCCATAGGCCCCGCCCCCTTTCCCTTAGGCCCCTCCCACCCCCATAAGCCCCACCCCTTTTCCAGTAGGCCCCTCCCCCTTGGCCAGAGGCCCCTCCACCACCACTTAGACCCCTCCCCTTCCCCTTTAGACCCCTCCCACTTCTCCTTAGACCCCTCCCACCACCCCCATGGGCCCCTCCCCCTTTCCCTCAGGCCCCGCCCACCCACCGTAGGCCCCGCCCCCTTTCCCGGAGGCCCCGCCCACCACCCTTATCCCCCTCCCACCCCCCGGAGGCCCCGCCCACCACCCCATAGGCCCCGCCCCCTTTCCCCCAGGCCCCTCCCACCCCCTGTAGACCCCTCCCCCTTGACCCCGCCCTCTCTCCTAGGCCCCGCCCCCTTTCCCTGTGGCCCCTCCCACCCCCCCTTAGGCCCGCCCACCCCCCTTAGACCCCGCCCCCTTTCCATTAGGCCCCGCCCCTTCCTCTTAGACCCCTCCCATCCCCCTGAGACCCTTCCCCCTGATCCCATAGACTCCTCCCACCCCACTCAGACCCCGCCCACCCCCATAGGCCCCTCCCCTTTTCCCCGTAGGCCCCTCCCACCACCCCATAGACCCCGCCCGCCCCCATTAGGCCCCTCCCCTTCCCCTTTAGACCCCTCCCACCACCCCATAGACCCCTCCCACCCCCATTAGGCCCCTCCCCCTTTCCCATAGGCCCCGCCCACCACCCCATAGACCCCTCCCCTTCCCCTTTAGACCCCTCCCACCCCTGCTCAGACCCCGCCCACCCCCATAGGCCCCTCCCACCACCCCTTAGACCCCGCCCCCTGTCCCCCGGGCCCCCGCCCACCCCCCGGAGGCCCCGCCCACCGCATGTTCTCGACGTCGCGGCCGCGCAGGGCGCAGAGGGGGAGGGCGAGGGGAGGGCGAGGAGCAGGACCCAGCCGTGGCCCCTCCCACCCCCCTTAGGCCACGCCCCCTTTCCCATAGGCCACGCCCCCTTTCCCTTAGGCCCCTCCCACCCCCCTTAGACCCCTCCCACCCCCCTAGACCCCGCCCATCCCCTCTCAGACCCCGCCCCCTTTCCTGTGGCCCCGCCCACCCCCATTAGGCCCCGCCCACCCCCCTTAGACCCCGCCCCCTTTCCATTAGGCCCCTCCCCCTTCCTCTTAGACCCCTCCCATCCCCCTGAGACCCCTCCCCCTGATCCCATAGACTCCTCCCCCTCCCCTTTAGACCCCGCCCACCCCCATTAGGCCCGCCCACCCCCCTTAGACCCCGCCCCCTTTCCCATAGGCCCCGCCCCCTTTCTCTCAGGCCCCGCCCACCACCCCATAGACCCCTCCCACCCTCTGTAGACCCCTCCCTTTGACCCTGCTCTCTCCCCATAGGCCCCGCCCCCTGCCCCCCAGGCCCCGCCCACCCCCCGGAGGCCCCGCCCACCGCATGTTCTCGACGTCGCGGCCGCGCAGGGCGCAGAGGGGGAGGGCGAGGAGGGCGAGGAGCAGGACCCAGCCGTGGAACAGGAACATCTTGAGGAAGAAGCGCGCCGAGCGGCTCCGCCACAGCACCGCCCGCGCCAGCACCAGCGCCAGCGCCGCCAGCGGCAGCCACATGGCCTGAAAAGGGGGGCGGGGCTTAGCGGGGGGCACGCCCACTTAGGCCACGCCCCCAAGGGACACGCCCACTTAGGACACGCCCCCCAAAGGGGCACGCCCAGGGAGGGGTGACCCTAAGAGATGGGTCCCTATGGGATGGGTCCTAAGGGGGTGTGTCCATATAAGCCACGCCCATTTAGGACACGCCCATATAGGCCACGCCCACCTAGGACACGCCCATATAAGCCACGCCCACTTGGGCCACGCCCACCTAGGGCACGCCCACTTAGGCCACGCCCCCAAAGGGCACGCCCGGGGAGGGGTGGAGGTGACCCTAAGGGATGGGTCCTAAAGGGGTGGGTCCATGTAGGCCACGCCCCCAAAGGACACGCCCACCTAGGCCACGCCCACTTAGGCCACGCCCACTTAGGACACGCCCTTATAAGCCACGCCCCCAAAGGACACGCCCACATAGGACACGCCCCCAAGGGATGGAGCCAATGGGGTGGGTCCGTATGGGGTGGGTCCTAAGGGGGTGTGTCCATAGAGGCCACGCCCACTTAAGCCACGCCCCCCAAGGGACACGCCCACTTAGGTCATGCCCCCAAGGGACACGCCCACTTAGGCCACGCCCCTAGGGACAGGCCCAATGGGTGGTGTCCCTTTGGGATGGGTCTAAAGGAGTGGGTCCATATAGGCCACGCCCGCCTAGGCCACGCCCACCTAGGACACGCCCACCTAGGACACGCCCACTTAGGCCACGCCCCTATAAGCCACGCCCCCAATGGACACGCCCATATAGGACACGCCCCCCAAGGGACAGAACCAATGGGGTGGGTCCTAAAGGGATGGGTCCATATAGGCCACGCCCACTTAGGCCACGCCCACTTCGGCCACGCCCCCCAAGGGACACGCCCCCCAAAGGGACAGAACCAATGGGGTGGGTCCCTAAGGGATGGGTCCTAAGGGGGTGGGTCCATGTAGGCCACGCCCACTTAAGCCACACCCATATAAGCCACGCCCCCAAAGGGCACGCCCCCTTAGACCCTGTTATCCCCCTCGGGATCCCAGTATCCCCCAGTATGGCCCCAGTAACCCCCAGTACCCTCCCATCAGGCCCCGTTACCCCTCCTAGAGCCCCGTTATCCCCCCTGGGATCCCAGTATCCCCCCAGTATCCTCCAGTATGGCCTCATTATCCCCCAGTATCACCCCAGTATCCCCCATTAAGCCCCGTTACCCCCCCAGAGCCCCATTACCCCCCTTAGGCCCTGTTATCCCCCCCTGGGATCCCAGTACCCCCCAGTATCCCCCAGTATCGCCCCAGTACCCCCCAGTACCCCCCCATTAAGCCCTGTTACCCCCCTTAGGCCCCGTTATCCCCCCCGAGATCCCAGTATCCCCCAGTATCCTCCAGTATGGCCCCATTATCCCCCAGTATCACCCCAGTATCCCCCATTAGGCCCCATTACCCCCCATTAAGCCCCGTTACCCCCCCTTAGGCCCCGTTATCCCCCCCCGGGATCCCAGTATCACCCAGTGTGGCCCCAGTATCCCCCAGTATCTCCAATTAGGCCCCATTATCCCCCTGTTACCCACCCCAGAGCCCCATTACCCCCCAGTACCCCCCCATTAAGCCTCGTTACCCCCCCTTAGGCCCCATTATCCCCCCCCGGGATCCCAGTATCCCCCATTATGGCTCCAGTATGGCCCCAGTACCCCCCAATATTGCCCCAGTACCCCCCCAATACCCCCAGTTACCCCCCCACAGCCCCGTTATCTCCCCCCGGATCCCAGTATGGCCCCATTATCCCCCAGTATCGCCCAGTATGGCCCCAGTATCCCCCAGTATCACCCGATTATCCCCCAGTACCCCCCAGTACCCCCCCTTAGGCCCCGCTATCCCCCCCAGGATCCCAGTATGGCCCCATTATCCCCCAGTATGGCCCCAGTACCCCCCAGTATCCCCCCAGTATCCCCCCATTAGGCCCCGTTATCCCCCCAGAGCCCCGTTATCACCCCCCAGGATCCCAGTATCCCCCAGTATCACCCATTATCCCCCAGTATGGCCCCAGTATCCCCCAATTAGGCCCCGTTACCCCCCCCAGAGCCCCATTATCCCCCCCCAGGATCCCATTATCCCCCAGTACCCCCCCAGTATCCCCCAATTAGGCCCCGTTATCCCCCGTTATCTCCCCCCAGGATCCAGTATGGCCCCATTATCCCCCAGTATGGCCCCAGTACCCCCCCAGTACCGCCCAGTATCCCCCCCTTAGGCCCCGTTATCCCCCCCGGGATCCCAGTATCCCCCAGTATCGCCCCAGTATCGTCCCAGTATCCCCCAATACGCCCCCAGTATGGCCCCAGTACCTCCCAGTACCCCCCAGTATGGCCCCAGTGCCCCCCCCCTCACCGTGCCCGGCCGGGCCCTTCCCGGTGGCGGCGGCGGCAGCGGAAGCGGCCCCGGGGCTGATTGACAGCTCGGCCAGCCAATCAGCGCCGCCCCCGAGCCCCCCCGAGCCCCGCCCACCCCCCGTCCCCATGGCAACGGCGCGGGGGGATGCGGGGGGCGGGGCCTGGGGCGTCTCCATGGCAACCGCAGCCAGGCCACGCCCCCCTCGGCCGCTGATTGGCTGCGGCGCGCGGCGGGCGGGAAACGGCGGCAAAATGGCGGCGCGAGGCCACGCCCACCTCGGAGGCCGGAAGTGAGGCGACGCTCTATGCCCCCGAACGCGACTCTATGGTTTCACCCCCCCTCCCATTGGGTTCTATGGAGGGGGCGTGGCTTAGGGGGGGCGGAGCGGGCTGTGATTGGACGAGGCGCGTGCCAATCACCCTCCAAGCCCCGCCCCCTCCCCTAAACCCGGAAGTGCCCCCAGATTCCCGCTCCCTTTCGCCCCGCCCCCTCCGCTCGGGCGGAAGTGACGCAGAGGGGGCGGGGCCTCGACAGGAAGCCGGAAGTGACGCCGCCGGTGCGGGCCCAGGTGCGGGGCCGGGAGCTGCGGGAGAGGGGGGGGGGGGCGGGGGGCTTGGCCACGCCCCCTGAGGCCTGGCCACGCCCCCTGGGTTGGCCACGCCCCCCTGAGCTTGGCCACGCCCCCTGCGCTTGGCCACGCCCCTCCAGGCCTGGCCACGCCCCCTGTGTGCTGCAGGCCGGCGGCGGAGCGCTGTGATTGGCCGAGATGGAAGGGGGGGAAGCAGCAGCCAATGGGAGCGCAGCGGCCAAGGAGGAGGCGGCCAATGGGCAGCGAGCGCCCCCAGGTTGGTCCAATGGGAAGGGAGGGCGCGCGGAGCCGGCCAATCAGGGGAGCCGGGAGGAGAAGGAGGCGGCCAATGGGAACGCAGCACCACAGGGTGCGGCCAATGAGGGAGCAGGGAGCTGGCAGCCGGCCAATGAGCAGCTAGAAGGGCGGGGAGCCAGCGAGGATTCAGCCAATGAGGACGCAAGGAGCCGGGAGCCAGCCAATGAGGGCGCGAGGCCACGGGGAGCGGCCAATGAGAACGCAGCACGGCCGGAGCCGTCCAATGGGGAGGCCGCGTCGCTCCCTGGGCCGTCCAATCAGGCGGCGGCGCCGGTGCCGTCAGCCAATGAGGCGTGGGATTGGCGCAGCGAGGAGGCGTGGCTCCGGGAGCCCTGCGGGGACGAGGACGGCGACCAATGGGAGCTGGGGGCGGCAGCCAATGAGAAGGCGGGAGACTGGGAGCCAGCCAATGGGAGCGCAGAACACAAGGAGGTGAATGACGTCAACCGGATACCCAAGTGATGTCATCAAGGGGCCCGAAAACCCAACAAATGAACCCAAAAATCCAACTGATGTCAACAGGAACCCAACTGACGTCATCAAAGACCCCAAAAAGCCAACTGGAGACCCCAAAAACCCAACAAATGACCCCAAAAACCCAACTAACGTCATCCAGGACCCCAAAAACCCAACAAATGACCCCAAAAACCCAACTGACGTCAACAGGAACCTGAGTGACATCATCAAAGACCCCAAAAATCCAGCGGGGGACCCCAAAAACCCAACTGATGTCAACGAGAACCCAAGTGACATCATCCAGGACCCCAAAAACCTAACAAAGGACCCCAAAAACCCAACAGAGGACCCCAAAAACCCAACGGAGGACCCCAAAAACCCAACTGACATCAACAGGAACCCAAGTGACGTCATCCAGGACCCCAAAAAGCCAACTGGAGACCCCAAAAACCCAACGGAGGACCCCAAAAACCCAACTGATGTCAACCAGAACCCAACTGACGTCATCAAAGACCCCAAAAAGCCAACTGGAGACCCCAAAAACCCAACGGAGGACCCCAAAAACCCAACAGATTACAACCAGAACCCAACTGACGTCATCCAGGACCCAAAAACCTAAAAAAGGACACCAAAAACCCAGCGGGGGACCCCAAAAACCCAACTGACGTCAACCAGAACCCAAGTGACATCATCAAGGACCCCCAAAACCCAACAAAGACCCCTCAAAAGTCAACTGAGGCCCCCCAAAACCCAACCAAAGACCCCCAAGCCCCAACTGGGCCCCCCCAAGACCCAACTGGGCCCCCCAAGACCCAACTGGGCCCCCCCAAGACCCAACTGGGCCCCCCCAAGCCCCCACGGAGCCCCCCCGAGACCCCCCAGCCCCCTCCCCGTGGTGGCTCAGCCCCGACTCCTCCTTCTCCAAGCAAATCCTCCGGCCCGGCCGCGGCCTCGACCGCCCCGCTTGGGGGTCCCGCTGCCGGGTCCTCCTGGAACCCCCCCCGGGGGGCGACCCCATGCCGGGGGGGGGCCGTTGGCTCACCCTACGCCTCGGCACCGCCGAGGGGCGCTGGGCGGTGGCGTTGGACGCGTGTTTGGAGACCATGACCCGCGGCGAGCGCGCCCGCCTCCTCCCGACCGGCGCCGAATCCGCCGTGGTGGTCACTTTGGGGGGCTTCACCCCCCCCCAGGATTTTTGGGAGGCCGAGGGCGACCGCTGGGCCGCCGTTTTGGCCCGCAAAGCCCGCGCCAAAGCCTCTACGGCGCCGGCGCGCTCATCCCCGCCGCCAAAGCTTTCTCCACCGCCCTCCGCGCCGCCGCCGCCGCCGGGGGGCCGCCGCCGTTGCCCCCCGCCCGAGCCCACCCCAAAGCCGACCTCCACGCCGGGCTGGCCCTGTGCCAGTTGAGGCTGGGCTACCGGCGGAGGCCGCGGCCAACGCCGGGAAGGCTTTGGCCTTGAGGCCGGGCCACGTCAAGGCCCGGTACCGGCGGGCGTTGGCCAAGGCGGCCATGAGGGATTTGGAGGGGGCGGCCGCCGACCTGGCCCTGGTCCTGCGGCAGGAGCCCGGCAACGCCGCCGCCAGGAGGGAGCTGAGGAGGGTCCGGGGGGAGGCCAGGGAGAGGGATGCGAGGCTGGCCAGGGGGCTGGGGAGGCTGTTCGCGTGAGGGGGTTTTGGGGAGATTTGGAGAGATTTGGGGTCATTTTGGTCATTTGGGGTCATTTTAGGGGATTTGGGGGAGGTTTTGGGGGTCTAGGGGGGATTTTGGGGAGGTCAGAGTTGTTTTGGGGAGGTTTGGGAGGATGCGAGGTTGGCCAGGGGGCTGGGGAGGCTGTTCGCCTGAGGGGGGAGTGGGTTTTGGGGTCGTTTTGGGGTTTTCGGGGAGTTTTAGGGATGTTGGGGGAGGTTGGGGTCATTTGGGATCATTTTAGTGGATTTGGGGGAGGTTTTGGGGAGGTTTTGGGGGAATTTGGGAGGACACAAGGATGGCCAGGGGGCTGGGGAGGCTGTTCGCGTGAGGGGGGAGGGGGTTTTGGGGGGATTTGGGGAGATTTGGGGTCATTTTGGGTCATTTGGGGTCATTTTAGGGGTTTTGGGGGAGGCTGGGGGGGATTTAGGGGGGATTTTGGGAGGTCAGAGTTGTTTTGGGGAGGTTTGGGAGGATGTGAGGTTGGCCAGGGGGCTGGGGAGGCTGTTCGCATGAGGGGGGAGGGGGTTTTGGGGGGATTTGGGGGTTTTCGGGGAGTTTGGGGGGAGGTTGGGGTCATTTGGGGTAAATTTAGTGGATTTGGGGAGGTTTTGGGGGTTTGGGAGGATGTGAGGTTGGCCAGGGGGCTGGGAGGCTGTTCACGTGATAGAGGCTGAGAAGTGGAGGGGGTTTTGGGGGCTTTTGGGGAGATTTGGGGTCATTTTAGGGAATTTGGGGAAGGTTTTGGGGAGGTTTCAGGGGGTTTGGGAGGATGCGAGGCTGGCCAGGGGGCTGGGGAGGCTGTTTGCATCATAGAGGCTGACCCACAGAGGGCATTTGGGGGGTTTTGGGGTTGTTTTAGGTCTTTTCGGGGAGCTTTGGGGGTTTGGAGGTCATTAAGGGGGGATTTGAGGGGATTTCAGAGGATTTGGGGAAGTTTGCGGGGTTTTGGGGAGGTTTCAGAGGACGTGAGCCTGGCCAGGGGGCTGGTTAATGATGGAGGCCAACCCCAGGAGGGGATTTCGGGGAGATTTTGGGTGATTTTAGGCCTTTTGGGAGAGGTTTAGGAAGATTTGGGGTGTCTTTGAGGGGATTTGGGGAATTTGGAGGTTTTGGGGGGTGTTTAGTGGAGTTTGGGGCCTTTAGGGTGGTCTGGAGCAGTTTTGGACGGAGTTTTGGGGAGATTTGAGGGGATTTGGGTGCTTTGGAGAGTTCCGAGGGGATTTTGTGGAATTTTGGGGGGATTTTGGGGCAGATTTGTGAGGATTTGGGGCACTTTTTGGGGATTTGGGGCTCTTTTTGGGGATTTGGGGCATTTTTGGGGGTTTTGGGGTCGGGGGGGGGGCACATTGCCATGGCAACACGGATTTGGGGGGGGGGGGCCCAGCCTCAGCCCCCCCCCGCCGCTAATAAACCACTTCGTTAATTGGGGGCCGCTCCGTTAATTAACGGGGCGTTAATGAGGGGAGGGGGGGGGGGCGGCCGCCATTTTGCGCCTGTCCCGTAATCTGCCTAGCAACAGCCGCAAGCCCCGCCCACCCCCGGCTCAACACGGAATTTTATTGGTCCGCCCGCGCGGCGCGTCACAAAGGCGGGGCGGGGCTTCGGCATGCGGGCGTTGCCATGGAGATGGGGGCGGGGCCAGGGGGCGGGGCCTCGCGGAGCGGGGAGGGGAGGGGGGAGGGAGCGGCCGTTGCCATGGAGACGCCGCTGGGCGCCGCGGGCGTTGCTAGGCAACGGCGGGAGGCGTTGCTAGGCGGCGGTGAAAGGCGGGAAACCGTTGCTAGGCGACCGCAGGAGGCGGGAAAACGTTGCTAGGCGACGGTGGGAGGTGGGAATCCGTTGCTAGGCAGCAGGAAGCCGTTGCTAAGCGACGGCGGGTGGCGGGAAAACGTTGCTAGGTGATGGCAGGAAGCGGGAAATCGTTGCTAGGCAACAGCAGGAGGCGGGAAACTGTTGCTAGGCGACCGGAGAAGGCGGGAAACCGTTGCTAGGTGATGGAGGGAGGCAGGGAGCCGTTGCTAGGCAACGGTGGGGATGGGAAACCGTTGCTAGGTGATGGCAGGAGGCAAGAGACCGTTGCTAGGCAACAGTGGGAGACAGGAAACCGTTGCTAGGCGACGGGAAACTGTTGCTAGGTGATGGAGGGGGGCGGGAAACCGTTGCTAGGCAACAGCAGGAGGCAGGGAGCCGTTGCTAGGCGACGGTGGGGGACAAGAAACTGTTGCTAGGCAACGGCAGGAGGCTGACAACCGTTGCTAGGTGATGGAGGGAGGTGGGAAACCGTTGCTAGGCAACAGGGGGGCCAGGAAACCGTTGCTAGGCAACAGCAGGAGGTGGGAAACCGTTGCTAGGCAACGGGGGGGCCAGGAAACCGTTGCTAGGCAACGGCGGGGGATGGGAAACCGTTGCTAGGCGATGGGAAACTGTTGCTAGGCAACAGTGGGGGACCGGAAACTGTTGCTAGGCAACGGTGGGAGGTGGGAAACTGTTGCTAGGTGATGGGAATCCGTTGCTAGGCAACAGCGGGAGGCTGACAACCGTTGC
>NW_027076019.1:132500-152500 GCF_963932015.1 Anas acuta | reverse complement strand
CTAACCCTAACCCTAACCCTAACCCTAACCCTAACCCTAACCCTAACCCTAACCCTAACCCTAACCCTAACCCTAACCCTAACCCTAACCCTTAACCCTAACCCTAACCCTAACCCTAACCCTAACCCTAACCCTAACCCTAACCCTAACCCTAACCTAACCCTAACCCTAACCCTAACCCTAACCCTAACCCTAACCCTAACCCTAACCCTAACCCTAACCCTAACCCTAACCCTAACCCTAACCCTAACCCTAACCCTAACCCTAACCCTAACCCTAACCCTAACCCTAACCCTAACCCTAACCCTAACCCTAACCCTAACCCTAACCCTAACCCTAACCCTAACCCTAACCCTAACCCTAACCCTAACCCTAACCCTAACCCTAACCCTAACCCTAACCCTAACCCTAACCCTAACCCTAACCCTAACCCTAACCCTAACCCTAACCCTAACCCTAACCCTAACCCTAACCCTAACCCTAACCCTAACCCTAACCCTAACCCTAACCCTAACCCTAACCCTAACCCTAACCCTAACCCTAACCCTAACCCTAACCCTAACCCTAACCCTAACCCTAACCCTAACCCTAACCCTAACCCTAACCCTAACCCTAACCCTAACCCTAACCCTAACCCTAACCCTAACCCTAACCCTAACCCTAACCCTAACCCTAACCCTAACCCTAACCCTAACCCTAACCCTAACCCTAACCCTAACCCTAACCCTAACCCTAACCCTAACCCTAACCCTAACCCTAACCCTAACCCTAACCCTAACCCTAACCCTAACCCTAACCCTAACCCTAACCCTAACCCTAACCCTAACCCTAACCCTAACCCTAACCCTAACCCTAACCCTAACCCTAACCCTAACCCTAACCCTAACCCTAACCCTAACCCTAACCCTAACCCTAACCCTAACCCTAACCCTAACCCTAACCCTAACCCTAACCCTAACCCTAACCCTAACCCTAACCCTAACCCTAACCCTAACCCTAACCCTAACCCTAACCCTAACCCTAACCCTAACCCTAACCCTAACCCTAACCCTAACCCTAACCCTAACCCTAACCCTAACCCTAACCCTAACCCTAACCCTAACCCTAACCCTAACCCTAACCCTAACCCTAACCCTAACCCTAACCCTAACCCTAACCCTAACCCTAACCCTAACCCTAACCCTAACCCTAACCCTAACCCTAACCCTAACCCTAACCCTAACCCTAACCCTAACCCTAACCCTAACCCTAACCCTAACCCTAACCCTAACCCTAACCCTAACCCTAACCCTAACCCTAACCCTAACCCTAACCCTAACCCTAACCCTAACCCTAACCCTAACCCTAACCCTAACCCTAACCCTAACCCTAACCCTAACCCTAACCCTAACCCTAACCCTAACCCTAACCCTAACCCTAACCCTAACCCTAACCCTAACCCTAACCCTAACCCTAACCCTAACCCTAACCCTAACCCTAACCCTAACCCTAACCCTAACCCTAACCCTAACCCTAACCCTAACCCTAACCCTAACCCTAACCCTAACCCTAACCCTAACCCTAACCCTAACCCTAACCCTAACCCTAACCCTAACCCTAACCCTAACCCTAACCCTAACCCTAACCCTAACCCTAACCCTAACCCTAACCCTAACCCTAACCCTAACCCTAACCCTAACCCTAACCCTAACCCTAACCCTAACCCTAACCCTAACCCTAACCCTAACCCTAACCCTAACCCTAACCCTAACCCTAACCCTAACCCTAACCCTAACCCTAACCCTAACCCTAACCCTAACCCTAACCCTAACCCTAACCCTAACCCTAACCCTAACCCTAACCTAACCCTAACCCTAACCCTAACCCTAACCCTAACCCTAACCCTAACCCTAACCCTAACCCTAACCCTAACCCTAACCCTAACCCTAACCCTAACCCTAACCCTAACCCTAACCCTAACCCTAACCCTAACCCTAACCCTAACCCTAACCCTAACCCTAACCCTAACCCTAACCCTAACCCTAACCCTAACCCTAACCCTAACCCTAACCCTAACCCTAACCCTAACCCTAACCCTAACCCTAACCCTAACCCTAACCCTAACCCTAACCCTAACCCTAACCCTAACCCTAACCCTAACCCTAACCCTAACCCTAACCCTAACCCTAACCCTAACCCTAACCCTAACCCTAACCCTAACCCTAACCCTAACCCTAACCCTAACCCTAACCCTAACCCTAACCCTAACCCTAACCCTAACCCTAACCCTAACCCTAACCCTAACCCTAACCCTAACCCTAACCCTAACCCTAACCCTAACCCTAACCCTAACCCTAACCCTAACCCTAACCCTAACCCTAACCCTAACCCTAACCCTAACCCTAACCCTAACCCTAACCCTAACCCTAACCCTAACCCTAACCCTAACCCTAACCCTAACCCTAACCCTAACCCTAACCCTAACCCTAACCCTAACCCTAACCCTAACCCTAACCCTAACCCTAACCCTAACCCTAACCCTAACCCTAACCCTAACCCTAACCCGTCAGTTATGGTGAAACCTAGAACACTTGAATCTAGAACCCTAGAATCTAGAACCCTGGAACCTAGAACCTCTAGAACCTCTAGAACCTCTAGAACCTCTAGAACCTAGAACCCTAGAACCTAGAACCTAGAACAGTAGAACCTAGAACAGTAGAACCTAGAACCTCTAGAACCTAGAACCCTTGAAACCTAGAACCCTAGAACTAACCCTAACCCTAACCCTAACCCTAACCCTAACCCTAACCCTAACCCTAACCCTAACCCTAACCCTAACCCGTCAGTTATGGTGAAACCTAGAACACTTGAATCTAGAACCCTAGAATCTAGAACCCTGGAACCTAGAACCTCTAGAACCTCTAGAACCTCTAGAACCTAGAACCTAGAACCCTAGAACCTAGAACCTAGAACAGTAGAACCTAGAACAGTAGAACCTAGAACCTCTAGAACCTAGAACCCTGGAAACCTAGAACCCTAGAACTAACCCTAACCCTAACCCTAACCCTAACCCTAACCCTAACCCTAACCCTAACCCTAACCCTAACCCTAACCCTAACCCGTCAGTTATGGTGAAACCTAGAACACTTGAATCTAGAACCCTAGAATCTAGAACCCTAGAACCTAGAACCTCTAGAACCTAGAACCCTAGAATCTAGAACCTCTAGAACCTCTAGAACCTCTAGAACCTCTAGAACCTCTAGAACCTCTAGAACCTAGAACAGTATAACCTAGAACCTCTAGAACCTAGAACCCTGGAAACCTAGAACCCTAACCCTAACCCTAACCCTAACCCTAACCCTAACCCTAACCCGTCAGTTATGGTGAAACCTAGAACACTTGAATCTAGAACCCTAGAACCTAGAACCTCTAGAACCTAGAACCCTAGAATCTAGAACCTCTAGAACCTCTAGAACCTCTAGAACCTAGAACAGTATAACCTAGAACCTCTAGAACCTAGAACCCTGGAAACCTAGAACCCTAACCCTAACCCTAACCCTAACCCTAACCCTAACCCTAACCCTAACCCGTCAGTTATGGTGAAACCTAGAACACTTGAATCTAGAACCCTAGAACCTAGAACCTCTAGAACCTAGAACCCTAGAATCTAGAACCTCTAGAACCTCTAGAACCTCTAGAACCTCTAGAACCTCTAGAACCTCTAGAACCTCTAGTACCTAGAACCCTGGAAACCTAGAACCCTAACCCTAACCCTAACCCTAACCCTAACCCTAACCCTAACCCTAACCCGTCAGTTATGGTGAAACCTAGAACACTTGAATCTAGAACCCTAGAACCTAGAACCTCTAGAACCTAGAACCCTAGAATCTAGAACCTCTAGAACCTCTAGAACCTCTAGAACCTAGAACCCTAGAATCTAGAACCTCTAGAACCTCTAGAACCTCTAGAACCTCTAGAACCTCTAGAACCTCTAGAACCTAGAACAGTATAACCTAGAACCTCTAGAACCTAGAACCCTGGAAACCTAGAACCCTAACCCTAACCCTAACCCTAACCCTAACCCTAACCCTAACCCGTCAGTTATGGTGAAACCTAGAACACTTGAATCTAGAACCCTAGAACCTAGAACCTCTAGAACCTAGAACCCTAGAATCTAGAACCTCTAGAACCTCTAGAACCTCTAGAACCTAGAACAGTATAACCTAGAACCTCTAGAACCTAGAACCCTGGAAACCTAGAACCCTAACCCTAACCCTAACCCTAACCCTAACCCTAACCCTAACCCTAACCCGTCAGTTATGGTGAAACCTAGAACACTTGAATCTAGAACCCTAGAACCTAGAACCTCTAGAACCTAGAACCCTAGAATCTAGAACCTCTAGAACCTCTAGAACCTCTAGAACCTCTAGAACCTCTAGAACCTCTAGAACCTCTAGTACCTAGAACCCTGGAAACCTAGAACCCTAACCCTAACCCTAACCCTAACCCTAACCCTAACCCTAACCCTAACCCGTCAGTTATGGTGAAACCTAGAACACTTGAATCTAGAACCCTAGAACCTAGAACCTCTAGAACCTAGAACCCTAGAATCTAGAACCTCTAGAACCTCTAGAACCTCTAGAACCTAGAACCTAGAACAGTAGAACCTAAACCTAGAACCTCTAGAACCTCTAGAACCTCTAGAACCTAGAACCTAGAACAGTAGAACCTAGAACAGTAGAACCTAGAACCTCTAGAACCTAGAACCCTGGAAACCTAGAACCCTAGAACTAACCCTAACCCTAACCCTAACCCTAACCCTAACCCTAACCCTAACCCTAACCCTAACCCTAACCCGTCAGTTATGGTGAAACCTAGAACACTTGAATCTAGAACCCTAGAATCTAGAACCCTAGAACCTAGAACCTCTAGAACCTCTAGAACCTCTAGAACCTAGAACCTAGAACCCTAGAACCTAGAACAGTAGAACCTAGAACAGTAGAACCTAGAACCTCTAGAACCTAGAACCCTGGAAACCTAGAACCCTAGAACTAACCCTAACCCTAACCCTAACCCTAACCCTAACCCTAACCCTAACCCTAACCCTAACCCTAACCCTAACCCTAACCCTAACCCTAACCCTAACCCTAACCCTAACCCTAACCCTAACCCTAACCCTAACCCTAACCCTAACCCTAACCCTAACCCTAACCCTAACCCTAACCCTAACCCTAACCCTAACCCTAACCCTAACCCTAACCCTAACCCTAACCCTAACCCTAACCCTAACCCTAACCCTAACCCTAACCCTAACCCTAACCCTAACCCTAACCCTAACCCTAACCCTAACCCTAACCCTAACCCTAACCCTAACCCTAACCCTAACCCTAACCCTAACCCTAACCCTAACCCTAACCCTAACCCTAACCCTAACCCTAACCCTAACCCTAACCCTAACCCTAACCCTAACCCTAACCCTAACCCTAACCCTAACCCTAACCCTAACCCTAACCCTAACCCTAACCCTAACCCTAACCCTAACCCTAACCCTAACCCTAACCCTAACCCTAACCCTAACCCTAACCCTAACCCTAACCCTAACCCTAACCCTAACCCTAACCCTAACCCTAACCCTAACCCTAACCCTAACCCTAACCCTAACCCTAACCCTAACCCTAACCCTAACCCTAACCCTAACCCTAACCCTAACCCTAACCCTAACCCTAACCCTAACCCTAACCCTAACCCTAACCCTAACCCTAACCCTAACCCTAACCCTAACCTAGAACCCTAACCCTAACCCTAACCCTAACCCTAACCCTAACCCTAACCCTAACCCTAACCCTAACCCTAACCCTAACCCTAACCCTAACCCTAACCCTAACCCGTCAGTTATGGTGAAACCTAGAACACTTGAATCTAGAACCCTAGAATCTAGAACCCTGGAACCTAGAACCTCTAGAACCTCTAGAACCTCTAGAACCTCTAGAACCTAGAACCTAGAACCTCTAGAACCTCTAGAACCTCTAGAACCTAGAACCTAGAACCTAGAACAGTAGAACCTAGAACAGTAGAACCTAGAACCTCTAGAACCTAGAACCCTGGAAACCTAGAACCCTAACCCTAACCCTAACCCTAACCCTAACCCTAACCCTAACCCTAACCCTAACCCGTCAGTTATGGTGAAACCTAGAACACTTGAATCTAGAACCCTAGAATCTAGAACCCTGGAACCTAGAACCTCTAGAACCTCTAGAACCTCTAGAACCTAGAACCTAGAACCCTAGAACCTAGAACCTAGAACAGTAGAACCTAGAACAGTAGAACCTAGAACCTCTAGAACCTAGAACCCTGGAAACCTAGAACCCTAGAACTAACCCTAACCCTAACCCTAACCCTAACCCTAACCCTAACCCTAACCCTAACCCTAACCCTAACCCGTCAGTTATGGTGAAACCTAGAACACTTGAATCTAGAACCCTAGAATCTAGAACCCTAGAACCTAGAACCTCTAGAACCTCTAGAACCTCTAGAACCTAGAACCTAGAACCCTAGAACCTAGAACAGTAGAACCTAGAACAGTAGAACCTAGAACCTCTAGAACCTAGAACCCTGGAAACCTAGAACCCTAGAACTAACCCTAACCCTAACCCTAACCCTAACCCTAACCCTAACCCTAACCCTAACCCTAACCCTAACCCTAACCCGTCAGTTATGGTGAAACCTAGAACACTTGAATCTAGAACCCTAGAATCTAGAACCCTGGAACCTAGAACCTCTAGAACCTCTAGAACCTCTAGAACCTAGAACCCTTGAAACCTAGAACCTAGAACCTCTAGAACCTAGAACCCTAGAATCTAGAACCTCTAGAACCTCTAGAACCTCTAGAACCTAGAACCTAGAACAGTAGAACCTAGAACCTCTAGAACCTCTAGAACCTCTAGAACCTAGAACCTAGAACCCTAGAACCTAGAACAGTAGAACCTAGAACCTCTAGAACCTAGAACCCTTGAAACCTAGAACCCTAGAACTAACCCTAACCCTAACCCTAACCCTAACCCTAACCCTAACCCTAACCCTAACCCTAACCCTAACCCTAACCCTAACCCTAACCCTAACCCTAACCCTAACCCTAACCCTAACCCTAACCCTAACCCTAACCCTAACCCTAACCCTAACCCTAACCCTAACCCTAACCCTAACCCTAACCCTAACCCTAACCCTAACCCTAACCCTAACCCTAACCCTAACCCTAACCCTAACCCTAACCCTAACCCTAACCCTAACCCTAACCCTAACCCTAACCCTAACCCTAACCCTAACCCTAACCCTAACCCTAACCCTAACCCTAACCCTAACCCTAACCCTAACCCTAACCCTAACCCTAACCCTAACCCTAACCCTAACCCTAACCCGTCAGTTATGGTGAAACCTAGAACACTTGAATCTAGAACCCTAGAATCTAGAACCCTGGAACCTAGAACCTCTAGAACCTCTAGAACCTCTAGAACCTCTAGAACCTAGAACCCTAGAACCTAGAACCTAGAACAGTAGAACCTAGAACAGTAGAACCTAGAACCTCTAGAACCTAGAACCCTTGAAACCTAGAACCCTAGAACTAACCCTAACCCTAACCCTAACCCTAACCCTAACCCTAACCCTAACCCTAACCCTAACCCTAACCCTAACCCGTCAGTTATGGTGAAACCTAGAACACTTGAATCTAGAACCCTAGAATCTAGAACCCTGGAACCTAGAACCTCTAGAACCTCTAGAACCTCTAGAACCTAGAACCTAGAACCCTAGAACCTAGAACCTAGAACAGTAGAACCTAGAACAGTAGAACCTAGAACCTCTAGAACCTAGAACCCTGGAAACCTAGAACCCTAGAACTAACCCTAACCCTAACCCTAACCCTAACCCTAACCCTAACCCTAACCCTAACCCTAACCCTAACCCTAACCCTAACCCGTCAGTTATGGTGAAACCTAGAACACTTGAATCTAGAACCCTAGAATCTAGAACCCTAGAACCTAGAACCTCTAGAACCTAGAACCCTAGAATCTAGAACCTCTAGAACCTCTAGAACCTCTAGAACCTCTAGAACCTCTAGAACCTCTAGAACCTAGAACAGTATAACCTAGAACCTCTAGAACCTAGAACCCTGGAAACCTAGAACCCTAACCCTAACCCTAACCCTAACCCTAACCCTAACCCTAACCCGTCAGTTATGGTGAAACCTAGAACACTTGAATCTAGAACCCTAGAACCTAGAACCTCTAGAACCTAGAACCCTAGAATCTAGAACCTCTAGAACCTCTAGAACCTCTAGAACCTAGAACAGTATAACCTAGAACCTCTAGAACCTAGAACCCTGGAAACCTAGAACCCTAACCCTAACCCTAACCCTAACCCTAACCCTAACCCTAACCCTAACCCGTCAGTTATGGTGAAACCTAGAACACTTGAATCTAGAACCCTAGAACCTAGAACCTCTAGAACCTAGAACCCTAGAATCTAGAACCTCTAGAACCTCTAGAACCTCTAGAACCTCTAGAACCTCTAGAACCTCTAGAACCTCTAGTACCTAGAACCCTGGAAACCTAGAACCCTAACCCTAACCCTAACCCTAACCCTAACCCTAACCCTAACCCTAACCCGTCAGTTATGGTGAAACCTAGAACACTTGAATCTAGAACCCTAGAACCTAGAACCTCTAGAACCTAGAACCCTAGAATCTAGAACCTCTAGAACCTCTAGAACCTCTAGAACCTAGAACCTAGAACAGTAGAACCTAGAACCTCTAGAACCTCTAGAACCTCTAGAACCTAGAACCTAGAACAGTAGAACCTAGAACAGTAGAACCTAGAACCTCTAGAACCTAGAACCCTGGAAACCTAGAACCCTAGAACTAACCCTAACCCTAACCCTAACCCTAACCCTAACCCTAACCCTAACCCTAACCCTAACCCTAACCCGTCAGTTATGGTGAAACCTAGAACACTTAAATCTAGAACCCTAGAATCTAGAACCCTAGAACCTAGAACCTCTAGAACCTCTAGAACCTCTAGAACCTAGAACCTAGAACCCTAGAACCTAGAACAGTAGAACCTAGAACAGTAGAACCTAGAACCTCTAGAACCTAGAACCCTGGAAACCTAGAACCCTAGAACTAACCCTAACCCTAACCCTAACCCTAACCCTAACCCTAACCCTAACCCTAACCCTAACCCTAACCCTAACCCTAACCCTAACCCTAACCCTAACCCTAACCCTAACCCTAACCCTAACCCTAACCCTAACCCTAACCCTAACCCTAACCCTAACCCTAACCCTAACCCTAACCCTAACCCTAACCCTAACCCTAACCCTAACCCTAACCCTAACCCTAACCCTAACCCTAACCCTAACCCTAACCCTAACCCTAACCCTAACCCTAACCCTAACCCTAACCCTAACCCTAACCCTAACCCTAACCCTAACCCTAACCCTAACCCTAACCCTAACCCTAACCCTAACCCTAACCCTAACCCTAACCCTAACCCTAACCCTAACCCTAACCCTAACCCTAACCCTAACCCTAACCCTAACCCTAACCCTAACCCTAACCCTAACCCTAACCCTAACCCTAACCCTAACCCTAACCCTAACCCTAACCCTAACCCTAACCCTAACCCTAACCCTAACCCTAACCCTAACCCTAACCCTAACCCTAACCCTAACCCTAACCCTAACCCTAACCCTAACCTAGAACCCTAACCCTAACCCTAACCCTAACCCTAACCCTAACCCTAACCCTAACCCTAACCCTAACCCTAACCCTAACCCTAACCCTAACCCTAACCCTAACCCTAACCCGTCAGTTATGGTGAAACCTAGAACACTTGAATCTAGAACCCTAGAATCTAGAACCCTGGAACCTAGAACCTCTAGAACCTCTAGAACCTCTAGAACCTCTAGAACCTAGAACCTAGAACCTCTAGAACCTCTAGAACCTCTAGAACCTAGAACCTAGAACCTAGAACAGTAGAACCTAGAACAGTAGAACCTAGAACCTCTAGAACCTAGAACCCTGGAAACCTAGAACCCTAACCCTAACCCTAACCCTAACCCTAACCCTAACCCTAACCCTAACCCTAACCCGTCAGTTATGGTGAAACCTAGAACACTTGAATCTAGAACCCTAGAATCTAGAACCCTGGAACCTAGAACCTCTAGAACCTCTAGAACCTCTAGAACCTAGAACCTAGAACCCTAGAACCTAGAACCTAGAACAGTAGAACCTAGAACAGTAGAACCTAGAACCTCTAGAACCTAGAACCCTGGAAACCTAGAACCCTAGAACTAACCCTAACCCTAACCCTAACCCTAACCCTAACCCTAACCCTAACCCTAACCCTAACCCTAACCCGTCAGTTATGGTGAAACCTAGAACACTTGAATCTAGAACCCTAGAATCTAGAACCCTAGAACCTAGAACCTCTAGAACCTCTAGAACCTCTAGAACCTAGAACCTAGAACCCTAGAACCTAGAACAGTAGAACCTAGAACAGTAGAACCTAGAACCTCTAGAACCTAGAACCCTGGAAACCTAGAACCCTAGAACTAACCCTAACCCTAACCCTAACCCTAACCCTAACCCTAACCCTAACCCTAACCCTAACCCTAACCCTAACCCGTCAGTTATGGTGAAACCTAGAACACTTGAATCTAGAACCCTAGAATCTAGAACCCTGGAACCTAGAACCTCTAGAACCTCTAGAACCTCTAGAACCTAGAACCCTTGAAACCTAGAACCTAGAACCTCTAGAACCTAGAACCCTAGAATCTAGAACCTCTAGAACCTCTAGAACCTCTAGAACCTAGAACCTAGAACAGTAGAACCTAGAACCTCTAGAACCTCTAGAACCTCTAGAACCTAGAACCTAGAACCCTAGAACCTAGAACAGTAGAACCTAGAACCTCTAGAACCTAGAACCCTTGAAACCTAGAACCCTAGAACTAACCCTAACCCTAACCCTAACCCTAACCCTAACCCTAACCCTAACCCTAACCCTAACCCGTCAGTTATGGTGAAACCTAGAACACTTGAATCTAGAACCCTAGAATCTAGAACCCTAGAACCTAGAACCTCTAGAACCTCTAGAACCTCTAGAACCTAGAACCTAGAACCCTAGAACCTAGAACCTAGAACAGTAGAACCTAGAACAGTAGAACCTAGAACAGTAGAACCTAGAACCTCTAGAACCTAGAACCCTGGAAACCTAGAACCCTAGAACTAACCCTAACCCTAACCCTAACCCTAACCCTAACCCTAACCCTAACCCTAACCCTAACCCTAACCCTAACCCGTCAGTTATGGTGAAACCTAGAACACTTGAATCTAGAACCCTAGAATCTAGAACCCTGGAACCTAGAACCTCTAGAACCTCTAGAACCTCTAGAACCTAGAACCTAGAACCCTAGAACCTAGAACCTCTAGAACCTAGAACCCTAGAATCTAGAACCTCTAGAACCTCTAGAACCTCTAGAACCTAGAACCTAGAACAGTAGAACCTAGAACCTCTAGAACCTCTAGAACCTAGAACCTAGAACCCTAGAACCTAGAACAGTAGAACCTAGAACCTCTAGAACCTAGAACCCTTGAAACCTAGAACCCTAGAACTAACCCTAACCCTAACCCAAACCCTAACCCTAACCCTAACCCTAACCCTAACCCGTCAGTTATGGTGAAACCTAGAACACTTGAATCTAGAACCCTAGAATCTAGAACCCTAGAACCTAGAACCTCTAGAACCTCTAGAACCTCTAGAACCTAGAACCTAGAACCTAGAACCCTAGAACCTAGAACAGTAGAACCTAGAACAGTAGAACCTAGAACCTCTAGAACCTAGAACCCTGGAAACCTAGAACCCTAGAACTAACCCTAACCCTAACCCTAACCCTAACCCTAACCCTAACCCTAACCCTAACCCTAACCCTAACCCTAACCCGTCAGTTATGGTGAAACCTAGAACACTTGAATCTAGAACCCTAGAACCTAGAACCTCTAGAACCTAGAACCCTGGAACCTAGAACCTCTAGAACCTCTAGAACCTCTAGAACCTCTAGAACCTAGAACCCTAGAACCTAGAACCTAGAACAGTAGAACCTAGAACAGTAGAACCTAGAACCTCTAGAACCTAGAACCCTTGAAACCTAGAACCCTAGAACTAACCCTAACCCTAACCCTAACCCTAACCCTAACCCTAACCCTAACCCTAACCCTAACCCTAACCCGTCAGTTATGGTGTAACCTAGAACACTTGAATCTAGAACCCTAGAATCTAGAACCCTGGAACCTAGAACCTCTAGAACCTCTAGAACCTCTAGAACCTAGAACCTAGAACCCTAGAACCTAGAACCTAGAACAGTAGAACCTAGAACAGTAGAACCTAGAACCTCTAGAACCTAGAACCCTGGAAACCTAGAACCCTAGAACTAACCCTAACCCTAACCCTAACCCTAACCCTAACCCTAACCCTAACCCTAACCCTAACCCTAACCCGTCAGTTATGGTGAAACCTAGAACACTTGAATCTAGAACCCTAGAATCTAGAACCCTAGAACCTAGAACCTCTAGAACCTCTAGAACCTCTAGAACCTAGAACCTAGAACCCTAGAACCTAGAACAGTAGAACCTAGAACAGTAGAACCTAGAACCTCTAGAACCTAGAACCCTGGAAACCTAGAACCCTAGAACTAACCCTAACCCTAACCCTAACCCTAACCCTAACCCTAACCCTAACCCTAACCCTAACCCGTCAGTTATGGTGAAACCTAGAACACTTGAATCTAGAACCCTAGAACCTAGAACCCTGGAACCTAGAACCTCTAGAACCTCTAGAACCTCTAGAACCTAGAACCTAGAACCCTAGAACCTAGAACCTCTAGAACCTAGAACCCTAGAATCTAGAACCTCTAGAACCTCTAGAACCTCTAGAACCTAGAACCTAGAACAGTAGAACCTAGAACCTCTAGAACCTCTAGAACCTCTAGAACCTAGAACCTAGAACCCTAGAACCTAGAACAGTAGAACCTAGAACCTCTAGAACCTAGAACCCTTGAAACCTAGAACCCTAGAACTAACCCTAACCCTAACCCTAACCCTAACCCTAACCCTAACCCTAACCCTAACCCGTCAGTTATGGTGAAACCTAGAACACTTGAATCTAGAACCCTAGAATCTAGAACCCTAGAACCTAGAACCTCTAGAACCTCTAGAACCTCTAGAACCTCTAGAACCTAGAACCCTAGAACCTAGAACCTAGAACAGTAGAACCTAGAACAGTAGAACCTAGAACCTCTAGAACCTAGAACCCTTGAAACCTAGAACCCTAGAACTAACCCTAACCCTAACCCTAACCCTAACCCTAACCCTAACCCTAACCCTAACCCTAACCCTAACCCTAACCCGTCAGTTATGGTGAAACCTAGAACACTTGAATCTAGAACCCTAGAATCTAGAACCCTGGAACCTAGAACCTCTAGAACCTCTAGAACCTCTAGAACCTAGAACCTAGAACCCTAGAACCTAGAACCTAGAACAGTAGAACCTAGAACAGTAGAACCTAGAACCTCTAGAACCTAGAACCCTGGAAACCTAGAACCCTAGAACTAACCCTAACCCTAACCCTAACCCTAACCCTAACCCTAACCCTAACCCTAACCCTAACCCTAACCCGTCAGTTATGGTGAAACCTAGAACACTTGAATCTAGAACCCTAGAATCTAGAACCCTAGAACCTAGAACCTCTAGAACCTCTAGAACCTCTAGAACCTAGAACCTAGAACCCTAGAACCTAGAACAGTAGAACCTAGAACAGTAGAACCTAGAACCTCTAGAACCTAGAACCCTGGAAACCTAGAACCCTAGAACTAACCCTAACCCTAACCCTAACCCTAACCCTAACCCTAACCCTAACCCTAACCCTAACCCTAACCCTAACCCTAACCCTAACCCTAACCCTAACCCTAACCCTAACCCTAACCCTAACCCTAACCCTAACCCTAACCCTAACCCTAACCCTAACCCTAACCCTAACCCTAACCCTAACCCTAACCCTAACCCTAACCCTAACCCTAACCCTAACCCTAACCCTAACCCTAACCCTAACCCTAACCCTAACCCTAACCCTAACCCTAACCCTAACCCTAACCCTAACCCTAACCCTAACCCTAACCCTAACCCTAACCCTAACCCTAACCCTAACCCTAACCCTAACCCTAACCCTAACCCGTCAGTTATGGTGAAACCTAGAACACTTGAATCTAGAACCCTAGAATCTAGAACCCTGGAACCTAGAACCTCTAGAACCTCTAGAACCTCTAGAACCTCTAGAACCTAGAACCCTAGAACCTAGAACCTAGAACAGTAGAACCTAGAACAGTAGAACCTAGAACCTCTAGAACCTAGAACCCTTGAAACCTAGAACCCTAGAACTAACCCTAACCCTAACCCTAACCCTAACCCTAACCCTAACCCTAACCCTAACCCTAACCCTAACCCTAACCCGTCAGTTATGGTGAAACCTAGAACACTTGAATCTAGAACCCTAGAATCTAGAACCCTGGAACCTAGAACCTCTAGAACCTCTAGAACCTCTAGAACCTAGAACCTAGAACCCTAGAACCTAGAACCTAGAACAGTAGAACCTAGAACAGTAGAACCTAGAACCTCTAGAACCTAGAACCCTGGAAACCTAGAACCCTAGAACTAACCCTAACCCTAACCCTAACCCTAACCCTAACCCTAACCCTAACCCTAACCCTAACCCTAACCCTAACCCTAACCCGTCAGTTATGGTGAAACCTAGAACACTTGAATCTAGAACCCTAGAATCTAGAACCCTAGAACCTAGAACCTCTAGAACCTAGAACCCTAGAATCTAGAACCTCTAGAACCTCTAGAACCTCTAGAACCTCTAGAACCTCTAGAACCTCTAGAACCTAGAACAGTATAACCTAGAACCTCTAGAACCTAGAACCCTGGAAACCTAGAACCCTAACCCTAACCCTAACCCTAACCCTAACCCTAACCCTAACCCGTCAGTTATGGTGAAACCTAGAACACTTGAATCTAGAACCCTAGAACCTAGAACCTCTAGAACCTAGAACCCTAGAATCTAGAACCTCTAGAACCTCTAGAACCTCTAGAACCTAGAACAGTATAACCTAGAACCTCTAGAACCTAGAACCCTGGAAACCTAGAACCCTAACCCTAACCCTAACCCTAACCCTAACCCTAACCCTAACCCTAACCCGTCAGTTATGGTGAAACCTAGAACACTTGAATCTAGAACCCTAGAACCTAGAACCTCTAGAACCTAGAACCCTAGAATCTAGAACCTCTAGAACCTCTAGAACCTCTAGAACCTCTAGAACCTCTAGAACCTCTAGAACCTCTAGTACCTAGAACCCTGGAAACCTAGAACCCTAACCCTAACCCTAACCCTAACCCTAACCCTAACCCTAACCCTAACCCGTCAGTTATGGTGAAACCTAGAACACTTGAATCTAGAACCCTAGAACCTAGAACCTCTAGAACCTAGAACCCTAGAATCTAGAACCTCTAGAACCTCTAGAACCTCTAGAACCTAGAACCCTAGAATCTAGAACCTCTAGAACCTCTAGAACCTCTAGAACCTCTAGAACCTCTAGAACCTCTAGAACCTAGAACAGTATAACCTAGAACCTCTAGAACCTAGAACCCTGGAAACCTAGAACCCTAACCCTAACCCTAACCCTAACCCTAACCCTAACCCTAACCCGTCAGTTATGGTGAAACCTAGAACACTTGAATCTAGAACCCTAGAACCTAGAACCTCTAGAACCTAGAACCCTAGAATCTAGAACCTCTAGAACCTCTAGAACCTCTAGAACCTAGAACAGTATAACCTAGAACCTCTAGAACCTAGAACCCTGGAAACCTAGAACCCTAACCCTAACCCTAACCCTAACCCTAACCCTAACCCTAACCCTAACCCGTCAGTTATGGTGAAACCTAGAACACTTGAATCTAGAACCCTAGAACCTAGAACCTCTAGAACCTAGAACCCTAGAATCTAGAACCTCTAGAACCTCTAGAACCTCTAGAACCTCTAGAACCTCTAGAACCTCTAGTACCTAGAACCCTGGAAACCTAGAACCCTAACCCTAACCCTAACCCTAACCCTAACCCTAACCCTAACCCTAACCCGTCAGTTATGGTGAAACCTAGAACACTTGAATCTAGAACCCTAGAACCTAGAACCTCTAGAACCTAGAACCCTAGAATCTAGAACCTCTAGAACCTCTAGAACCTCTAGAACCTAGAACCTAGAACAGTAGAACCTAGAACCTCTAGAACCTCTAGAACCTCTAGAACCTAGAACCTAGAACAGTAGAACCTAGAACAGTAGAACCTAGAACCTCTAGAACCTAGAACCCTGGAAACCTAGAACCCTAGAACTAACCCTAACCCTAACCCTAACCCTAACCCTAACCCTAACCCTAACCCTAACCCTAACCCTAACCCGTCAGTTATGGTGAAACCTAGAACACTTGAATCTAGAACCCTAGAATCTAGAACCCTAGAACCTAGAACCTCTAGAACCTCTAGAACCTCTAGAACCTAGAACCTAGAACCCTAGAACCTAGAACAGTAGAACCTAGAACAGTAGAACCTAGAACCTCTAGAACCTAGAACCCTGGAAACCTAGAACCCTAGAACTAACCCTAACCCTAACCCTAACCCTAACCCTAACCCTAACCCTAACCCTAACCCTAACCCTAACCCTAACCCTAACCCTAACCCTAACCCTAACCCTAACCCTAACCCTAACCCTAACCCTAACCCTAACCCTAACCCTAACCCTAACCCTAACCCTAACCCTAACCCTAACCCTAACCCTAACCCTAACCCTAACCCTAACCCTAACCCTAACCCTAACCCTAACCCTAACCCTAACCCTAACCCTAACCCTAACCCTAACCCTAACCCTAACCCTAACCCTAACCCTAACCCTAACCCTAACCCTAACCCTAACCCTAACCCTAACCCTAACCCTAACCCTAACCCTAACCCTAACCCTAACCCTAACCCTAACCCTAACCTAGAACCCTAACCCTAACCCTAACCCTAACCCTAACCCTAACCCTAACCCTAACCCTAACCCTAACCCTAACCCTAACCCTAACCCTAACCCTAACCCTAACCCTAACCCGTCAGTTATGGTGAAACCTAGAACACTTGAATCTAGAACCCTAGAATCTAGAACCCTGGAACCTAGAACCTCTAGAACCTCTAGAACCTCTAGAACCTCTAGAACCTAGAACCTAGAACCTCTAGAACCTCTAGAACCTCTAGAACCTAGAACCTAGAACCTAGAACAGTAGAACCTAGAACAGTAGAACCTAGAACCTCTAGAACCTAGAACCCTGGAAACCTAGAACCCTAACCCTAACCCTAACCCTAACCCTAACCCTAACCCTAACCCTAACCCTAACCCGTCAGTTATGGTGAAACCTAGAACACTTGAATCTAGAACCCTAGAATCTAGAACCCTGGAACCTAGAACCTCTAGAACCTCTAGAACCTCTAGAACCTAGAACCTAGAACCCTAGAACCTAGAACCTAGAACAGTAGAACCTAGAACAGTAGAACCTAGAACCTCTAGAACCTAGAACCCTGGAAACCTAGAACCCTAGAACTAACCCTAACCCTAACCCTAACCCTAACCCTAACCCTAACCCTAACCCTAACCCTAACCCTAACCCGTCAGTTATGGTGAAACCTAGAACACTTGAATCTAGAACCCTAGAATCTAGAACCCTAGAACCTAGAACCTCTAGAACCTCTAGAACCTCTAGAACCTAGAACCTAGAACCCTAGAACCTAGAACAGTAGAACCTAGAACAGTAGAACCTAGAACCTCTAGAACCTAGAACCCTGGAAACCTAGAACCCTAGAACTAACCCTAACCCTAACCCTAACCCTAACCCTAACCCTAACCCTAACCCTAACCCTAACCCTAACCCTAACCCGTCAGTTATGGTGAAACCTAGAACACTTGAATCTAGAACCCTAGAATCTAGAACCCTGGAACCTAGAACCTCTAGAACCTCTAGAACCTCTAGAACCTAGAACCCTTGAAACCTAGAACCTAGAACCTCTAGAACCTAGAACCCTAGAATCTAGAACCTCTAGAACCTCTAGAACCTCTAGAACCTAGAACCTAGAACAGTAGAACCTAGAACCTCTAGAACCTCTAGAACCTCTAGAACCTAGAACCTAGAACCCTAGAACCTAGAACAGTAGAACCTAGAACCTCTAGAACCTAGAACCCTTGAAACCTAGAACCCTAGAACTAACCCTAACCCTAACCCTAACCCTAACCCTAACCCTAACCCTAACCCTAACCCTAACCCTAACCCTAACCCTAACCCTAACCCTAACCCTAACCCTAACCCTAACCCTAACCCTAACCCTAACCCTAACCCTAACCCTAACCCTAACCCTAACCCTAACCCTAACCCTAACCCTAACCCTAACCCTAACCCTAACCCTAACCCTAACCCTAACCCTAACCCTAACCCTAACCCTAACCCTAACCCTAACCCTAACCCTAACCCTAACCCTAACCCTAACCCTAACCCTAACCCTAACCCGTCAGTTATGGTGAAACCTAGAACACTTGAATCTAGAACCCTAGAATCTAGAACCCTGGAACCTAGAACCTCTAGAACCTCTAGAACCTCTAGAACCTCTAGAACCTAGAACCCTAGAACCTAGAACCTAGAACAGTAGAACCTAGAACAGTAGAACCTAGAACCTCTAGAACCTAGAACCCTTGAAACCTAGAACCCTAGAACTAACCCTAACCCTAACCCTAACCCTAACCCTAACCCTAACCCTAACCCTAACCCTAACCCTAACCCTAACCCGTCAGTTATGGTGAAACCTAGAACACTTGAATCTAGAACCCTAGAATCTAGAACCCTGGAACCTAGAACCTCTAGAACCTCTAGAACCTCTAGAACCTAGAACCTAGAACCCTAGAACCTAGAACCTAGAACAGTAGAACCTAGAACAGTAGAACCTAGAACCTCTAGAACCTAGAACCCTGGAAACCTAGAACCCTAGAACTAACCCTAACCCTAACCCTAACCCTAACCCTAACCCTAACCCTAACCCTAACCCTAACCCTAACCCTAACCCTAACCCGTCAGTTATGGTGAAACCTAGAACACTTGAATCTAGAACCCTAGAATCTAGAACCCTAGAACCTAGAACCTCTAGAACCTAGAACCCTAGAATCTAGAACCTCTAGAACCTCTAGAACCTCTAGAACCTCTAGAACCTCTAGAACCTCTAGAACCTAGAACAGTATAACCTAGAACCTCTAGAACCTAGAACCCTGGAAACCTAGAACCCTAACCCTAACCCTAACCCTAACCCTAACCCTAACCCTAACCCGTCAGTTATGGTGAAACCTAGAACACTTGAATCTAGAACCCTAGAACCTAGAACCTCTAGAACCTAGAACCCTAGAATCTAGAACCTCTAGAACCTCTAGAACCTCTAGAACCTAGAACAGTATAACCTAGAACCTCTAGAACCTAGAACCCTGGAAACCTAGAACCCTAACCCTAACCCTAACCCTAACCCTAACCCTAACCCTAACCCTAACCCGTCAGTTATGGTGAAACCTAGAACACTTGAATCTAGAACCCTAGAACCTAGAACCTCTAGAACCTAGAACCCTAGAATCTAGAACCTCTAGAACCTCTAGAACCTCTAGAACCTCTAGAACCTCTAGAACCTCTAGAACCTCTAGTACCTAGAACCCTGGAAACCTAGAACCCTAACCCTAACCCTAACCCTAACCCTAACCCTAACCCTAACCCTAACCCGTCAGTTATGGTGAAACCTAGAACACTTGAATCTAGAACCCTAGAACCTAGAACCTCTAGAACCTAGAACCCTAGAATCTAGAACCTCT
>NW_027076019.1:0-127500 GCF_963932015.1 Anas acuta | reverse complement strand
AACTGACCAAAAATAAAACCCTAGGACCCTAACCCTAAAAAACATAGCGACACTCCATCCCAAAAAGAACTCTAAAACCCTAACACGCTAACCCTGAAACCCTTAAAACCCTGTTAAAACTCCAACCCAGTTATACACCAGTTACCTCCCTTAAAGGATATAGAGGAGCTCTCTCAGATACGGCAGTCCTACTTCTCATGAATGCATCCTTTAGGTGAGGAGGGGGAGAAGTAAAGCAAAGAACAACTCACGGGTTGAGATGAGGATAATTTAATTAAATGGAAATAATTATAATAATTAAATAAAGACTACCATGAACTAAACAATTTAACTAAGGGGAAATAAAAAGGGAAAGGGGAAAAAGGAGGGGAAAAGGGAAAATAAAAAGAAGGGACGAAAACAAACAAACAAAATAAATGACAGCTATATGGAAGTGCAGAGGAAAGAAATTGCTCTCTACTTCCCACAAATGAGCGATGATTGACCACGTCCTTGATGCAAGGCCTCAACGCACGCAGCCGGTGTTCGAGAGGAGGACCGACGTCTTCTCAACGAGAGCCCACCCCTCCCCTCTTCTTCCTGTTTCCACCTTTTATTGCTGAGTGTGACATCCCATGGTATGGAATATCCCTTGGATTGGTTTAGGTCAGCTGCCCTAGTGATGTTTCTCTCCTCGCTTTTTGCCCATCCCCTAGGAGGGTTAGAGAAAGGCCCAATGCTGTGCCACTGCTGCTCAGCAGTAGACGCAACAAGGGTGTGATAACACTGCTGCTCCAGCTACAACTGCAGAGTACGGCACTGTATGGGCTGCTGCTGGGAAAGTTAACATTCCAGCCAGACCCAGCACACCACCGGAGGTGGATTGTTACGATATGGAGATGGTAGGTTATCCAACGGCTCCCGTTTATTATCTTTTTATTTTTCCTGTTCTTCTTCTTCTTCAAAATTTCTTACCTGCTTTTAGTGTAAATATTAAGGCTGTAAAAGGACATGAAGTCCTCCTGATCCATAATCCTGCATCATCACTTTCTTCCCGGCAGAAAGGTTCCTTCGAATTAACATGTGTATTTAAGGCCTGACAAATACAGTCTTCAAAGGATCCAAAAACGGGCCCAAAGACATGCGGTCTTAAAGGCTCCTTTGGCCATTCTATCACACAAGACTGAACCATTTTTTATTTACTTTTTACGTTACTGGGGCCTCTCTCGTTCCAGTTTCTAACTGTTATTCCTAATGGACTTTCTGGTGGTATGTCTGGTAATTTGCTCCCTTTCTTCTGGTCCCTGGTCTTTGGTTTTGTCTCACCCATCTAGGAATGTTACTCTGGCAATTCCCACAGCCCTTGGTTACCTTAATAAGAGTGTCTTAAAGAGGATTTAAGATCTATCACCCACCCACAAATCCTTTGGGAATCCCTTCGGTCCTTCATCAGCCAAGTCCCTCGCGGGAGATTGGAACTGTGGTACAGAAGACCTCCACAATCGCTTCGGAACTAAATTCCGTCTCAGTCACACTCTTACACACACAGGCAACCAAAACCCATCCAACAGAACAGTATACGCTTTAAACACTTACGACTCCGTTGTCTTCATTCAGATCTTCACACGCAGAATTACGGGCAAAATATACTGCTGCAGCCAGCAAGGGAGCTGAAAAAAAATCAAAACCTTAGCTTACCTGTATTCAGGTTCAAGATGCCATTAGTCCCGACCAGACTCGAACAGCAACCACCAAATGCTGGGGCACCTCTCCTACATCAAATAAGATTCCAAGAACCAAAGCCCTCCTGGACAAGCCCCCTGGTGTAATACATGACTGGGTCCCAAACTGGATTGCAATTAAATTTTACAGTTTTTTAAATAAATAGAGGTAAACGAGAAGTTGCTCGCAAACAGATATACTGTGCCAGATGTCCTTCAGTACGTGCCCAGAGGCAGACCGGATGTCTTTGCCAACACAGTCCCATCAATGTATTAGTACACCCATGCACTGCCACGTTAGCTATTATCACTAACTGCCAGGCAGGACAGCTCCAGACCAAACACATACACACACACACAGGCACGCCACAAACACTACAAACAAAACACACAACACTAGGCGCAAGAAAAAGTGACCCCCGGGGGAAAGCCCTATGGCAACAGCAAGTCAGAACAAGTGCTCTGCACCAGACCCCAGGAGAGACTCAAATGTCACAACACGCGACTGGAAGCAACTGCCAGAACTGGGATGATGGAGGCCTAAAAAGCCTGCCTTCAAGACAAGAGACCTGAAGGATGGGGACTGAAAACCCCCTAAGAAGACACTTAGGAAATCAATTCCCAAGCAAGAGCTCCTGATGCGGCCCAGACGACTTCTGCAAGAGTGAGGATGGAAACAGATGTGATCTCAAACCGAATACGATGCACAAGACCTGAAACAGATCTGCACTTCAAGCAGCGACTGCAAGACAAGAAGTTCTCGGATCAGAGCCATGATGACAAAACAAGCATTGAGGCCCTTCAGCACAGCTACCGAGTCGCCTGTCTGGTCAGTCCAGAGTCAAAAGTCATGAGGATATCAAGACCCAAGAAGCACAGAACAGACACTGCAGAAGCAACACTACAGGACAGACCAACAGAAGGAAACTGTCCTGCCTGGCGCACGCACTCACACTACAAAATAATCCTGCCTCTTCTATTAGCCTGGTGACCCAGCCACAAGCACCCTGAACCACCCTCACAGTGGCACCAAGTATATTCAGCCAGCAGGCACCACGCTGCTCTGGCTCCCAGCTCCCATTAGCCACCCCAGATATGCAAATACCAGGTGCCCTCCAACTTAGCTCTCAGGTTGCTGCATGGTAAAGTCCCTCCGCCTCAAGAAATGCACAGGCACCAATTGTCATCTTGGTCAATTGCCAGGCTCATCATCAGCTGCAAAAACAGAGTACCAGCATTCACTAGGACGCCAGCCCCATTGCTCACCTTCTCCACAATGCTGACTACTGCTGATGCAACGTACGATTGTGCTCACGTGTTCCTCTCCGAGTCCAAGGTCCAACAGTGAAACCAGTATCATCCACTCCACCTGGGAAAACAAAGGGATTAAATGTTCGTTGCATTCACAACAAGTCAGCCAATGGTGTTGGTTTTTTTTTCTTATTGTTTTTTTTTTTGTCTGTGTGTGTTTCCTGTTTTTTTTTTTTTTTTTTAAATGTTTTAGCTAAACAACATGCACAGAGCAGACAAGAGACCTGGGGTGTTTCTAGAAGCAACAATCCCCATGCTTTTGCTGCAGCTTTTAATATTGAAAGGACAGCACAACCACTCAAGTAACTGGAACTTTTTCAAATGGAATTAAGTCAAACAGGTTCATCATCACTTGCAAAAACAGAGAACCAGCATTCACTAGCATGCCAGCACTGACACCCACCTCTTGGACAACACTCACTACTACTGATGCAACATACAGTTGTGCAATACCTCTCTGTTCAAAACTCCTTTACCTAACCTGCTCAGTAGCTCCACATGACAAATGGGCCCGGGGGGCGCCGCGCCAAAATGGGGCCGGGCAGCCTTATTCTGCAGAGAAGAAGGAGGTGACCCTGCTCACTCTCTAGGCACTACTGCACTTATGTGGTCAAGGAACCCTACCCCACGGTTTCCCCAAAACAACGTACCTTTTCTTTTTCTTAGTATCTTTTATTTACGTAGAAAGAAAAATCTAGGAGCAGAAGTGATTACATGCCAAAAAAAAAAAAAAAACAATTCCATTCCACTCACAGGAAAAATCACTTACTTCAGTAGGATATCTGAGAACCAAGTGGCTATGCTGGTGGGTCAAAACACACTACAGGACACTGGGGCCAGGCCCTCTGCTGCACCCACTTAAAACCCATCCCTGCACTCACCAAGGTGCAACCCCAACACAAAAAAAAACAGACGCAGCATTTCAGCTTCAACAGCTTTGGGAACTGCTGGAAAGCAAGCTTCATCCTCAGAGAGGCGTGCTCAGGCTACACAGGACAGGGCTTTGGGCACCACTTTGCTTACCAAAGAAGACCGCAATCAGCACCTGCTTCGTTCCAATTCTCAAGAACTAACATCACAGCCCACGTTGCCTGGGACACCTGATAAACAGAAGAGAAAGCAGCCATACCCTTTTCAAGCCATCCCTGCACGTGTCGCTCCTTGATCATCTGCAACCTCTTCTCCAATCCTCAACCGCTTCTGTGGAGAGCCTGCCATGGCACCTGCAAAGCAAGACCCTTCGCACTCACCTCATGCTACTTGGCAGTTCTGCTCCAATCCAGCTCACAACCAGCCCGCCCTTCTCGTGCTGCTCTTCAGAGTGCAGCTTGGCCCCACTCAGCCTGTGCGAGACACCTGCAAAAGACAAACAAAAGCACAGGCTGAAGCAGCATCCAAAGCCACAGCACAGCTGGGACAGTTACTCTCATCTGCTCCCTTACCTCGGCGCCCTCACCTGCCCTCGAGGAAGATGCTTCCATCTGCTCTCTTAGGCCAGCTACAACACCTCGGAAATATAAAATAAACAGGATTTTTACTGTATTTTGTGCAGTTAACTAACTGCAGTGACAACTGCACCCCTAAAGTACCTTCTATATCTGCTCATCGCTCACCTTGCCAAAAGCAGCTCCGGTCGTCAAGTCCCGTGTTGGACACTGTGTTTCACCTTAAACAAATGAAAACACCCACAAGAGAATCAATCATTCACCTGCCACCATTAGCACCCATCCCTCCACAACACAAAGGGACCCAATTAACGATATTATCATTTCAAAACAGCAGCCCCCTTGCCTCAGCACCTCAGAAGTAGATCAAGACAGGCACCGAGCTGCCTACCGAGTGCTGAACGGTTCCAGAAGGAGCTCTTTCCTGTGGGCAGTTCCTACTACGGTATACACTCTACTGGGGACAGGAAAGAAATAAAAATAAAAAAATTCAAAACCCCATATCTGTAAGCTTTCAAGATTCAACAGTACACCATTCAAGCACTATGCAAACAGCTGCTCGCAAGCAGCTCAACTCTGCCAAATCCACATCTGCCAACCTCCAGAGATGACTGTGCCAGCTGTCCTTCAGTATGCGCCCAGAGGCAGATATCTACGCCAAAACAGTCCCATCAATGTATTAGTACACCCATGCACTGCCACGTTAGCTATTATCACTAACTGCCAGGCAGGACAGCTCCAGACCAAACACGTACACACACAGGCACGCCACAAACACTACAAACAAAACACACAACACTAGGCGCAAGAAAAAGTGACCCCCGGGGGAAAGCCCTATGGCAACAGCAAGTCAGAACAGGTGCTCTGCACCAGACCCTACGAGAGACTCAAATGTCACGACACGCGACTGGAAGCAACTGTCAGAACTAGGATGATGGAGGCCTAAAAAGCCTGCCTTCAAGACAAGAGACCGGAAGGATGGGGACTGAAAACCCCCTAAGACAACTCTCAGGAAATCAATTCCCAAGCAAGAGCTCCTGATGCGGCCCAGACGACTTCTGCAAGAGTGAGGATGGAAACAGACGTGATCTCAAACCGAATACGATGCACAAGACCTGAAACAGATCTGCACTTCAAGCAGCGACTGCAAGACAAGAAGTTCTCGGATCAGAGCCATGATGACAAAACAAGCATTGAGGCCCTTCAGCACAGCCACCGAGTCGCCTGTCTGGTCAGTCCAGAGTCAAAAGTCATGAGGATATCAAGACCCAAGAAGCACAGAACAGACACTGCAGAAGCAACACTACAGGACAGACCAACAGAAGGAAACTGTCCTGCCTGGCGCATGCACTCACGCTACAAAATAATCCCGCTGCTTCTATTAGCCTGGTGACCCAGCCACAAGCAGCCTGAACCACCCTCACAGTGGCACCAAGTCTATTCAGCCAGCACGCTCCATGCTGTCAGTCCTGTGTAAAAAGTTAGGAGAATATCAAGACCCAAGGAGACCATAATTCACAACACACAATGGAGAAGCAACACTACAGGACAGACAAACTGAAGGAAACTGTCCTGCCTGGCACACGCACTCATGCTACAAAAATAATCCCGCTGCTTCTATTAGCCTGGTGACCCAGCCACAAGCACCCAGAACGTGACCCAGCCTGAACCACCCCTCACAGTGGCACCAAGTATATTCAGCCAGCAGGCACCACGCTGCTCTGGCTCCCAGCTCCCATTAGCCACCCCAGATATGCAAATACCAGGTGCCCCACAACTTAGCTCTCAGGTTGTTGGATGGTAAAGTCCCTCCGCCTCAAGAAATGCACAGGCACCGATTGTCACCTTAGCCAATTGAAGGCTCATCATCAGCTGCAAGAAACAGAGTACCAGCATTCACTAGCACGCCGGCCACGATGCCCACCTTCTCCACAATGCTGACTACCGCTGATGCAACATACGGTTCTGCTCACCTCTTCCTCTCCGAATCCAAGCTCCAACAGTGCAGCCAGTATCATCCACTCCACCTGGGAAAACAAAGGGATTAAATGATCGTTGCATTCACAAGTCAGCCAATGGTGTTGGTTTTTTTGTTACTGTTTTTGTGTGTGTGTGTGTGTGTGTGTGTGTGTGTTTCCTGTATTTATTTTTTAGTCTGCTTTAGCTCAACAGCATGCAGACAAGAGAACTGGGGTGTTTCTAGAAGCAATAATCCCCATGCTTTTGCTGCAGCTTTTAACATTGAAAGGACAACACGACCCAGCAAGTAACTGAAACTTTTTCAAATGGAATTAGCTCAAACTTTTATTTGCATTGAAAGAAAAATCTACGAGCAGAACAGATTATACACCAACAAAATCAATTCCATTCCACCCCCGGGAAAAAAAATCACATACTCTCATCCCCTCCTGTCCCTCAGCCGCTTGCCTGCCCCACGTGGCAGATGCTTCCATCTGTTCTCTTCACCCACTTATAGCACCTCTAAAAGGCAAACTGGAATTTTACTCTACTGGATGTAGGAAAATAACTGCAGTGACAACCGCACCCCAAAAACAACAGTTACCTCTGCTCATCACACACCAGAGTCACTGCAGAGGCAGCTGGTTGACACATCCTGCACTGCACACTGCATTGCAGCCTGAACAAAGGAGAAAGGCAGGAAGAAGATAAACATTCAGCTGCCAGCAGTAGCACCCATCCCTCAAAAACATAAGCGACCCCAGCTTTACTTTTATCCTTTCAAAACAGCAGGCCACTTGCCTCTGGACCTGCAAATTAGGTCCAAGCTTGAAAGGAGCGGCCAGCATCACCCACGCCACCTGGGAACATAAAAGGACAAAATGACCACTGTGCTTGCAAGCACCCACCTGCTACACTGCTCCTCTATCCCAAACAGTCTCACCCCGGACCCTCTGAGGGAAACACCTGAGCGTCTTCCCTTCGCTTCAGATAAGGGATGACCAGGCTGACACCACTCACCTTCCCTCAGAGCTTCGTGACGTGACGATTTCCCTTCCCTCTCCACAACTGCACAAAGCACCTGCAGAGGCAAGAGAAAAGCACACTCTAAAGCACCTCACAGCCACAGCGTACCTGCTGCAATACCTCTCTCTTCCCAGCTCCGGTACTTCAGCTGCCCACCAGCTCTAACTCAGATTCTACGCTCACAGCGCCACAGCAAACTCTGCCTAGACCACACAACACACACTACACAAGCTACATTGCCCAGCACACACAAGCTGGTACATTCCCACCCAACAATCAGTCGCATCGCACAGGAAGGATGCTGCACACTCCTAGAAACCAAACCTACCAGTCCTGAGCAGCTCCCCACTTCCTCCTGCCAACCACGCTCAGCACACACACTATTCACCCATCAAAAAAAAAAATAAACTTAGAACTTACACACACAAAAAAAAAACAACCGAGCTCCACAAATGCCAAAAAGACATGCGCACACAGCAGCCCCAGCAGGGGTAATCACAGACTTACCCTTTGCACATGAAAAGGTGACTATGATACAACCCTGCTCAGTCTCTTGGCAATGCTGCATCTACACTGTCAAGCCACATGTAGCCGGTAATCAAGCTGGTTTTAGTCCTCTGCAGAATAAAACGAGTGGGTTTATACATCTAGAGATTAAAGTGCAGCTCAAAAACAGAGGAGTATCGCACCATCCTAAAAAACAATAAGCCACAAACCTCTACTAAACATTCCTCTATTAAGTAAATTCCAAGCACTTAAAAATTCTAGAAATCTATAGACTCCAGTCTGCCTAGAGAACCCTGCAACTGACTGAAGGAAAAACAAAGCACTTACCCCAAGGAGCAGCCCAGGCAGAAGGAGCTCTCTGATAGCATGCCTGGGGCTCATATAGCATTCAGCCCTGCCCAGCACCCAAACCCAATCACCTGGGAAAGGGGAGGGGCAAAGCACAAGGAAGTAGAAAGAAAGCAGGAACAGAAGCAACTGCTTTTTATTTTTATTTTTTTTTTTTATTTTTTTTTTTTTTTAAGATCTGCTTTACTGGGAAAACATGCAGAGAGCAGACAGGTGACCTGTGGTGTTTCTAGAAGCAACAATCCCCATGCTTTTACTGCAGCTTTTAACATTGAAAAAACAACACGACCAGGCCAGTAACAGGAACTCTTTCAAATGGAATTACGTCAAACAGGTTCATCATCACTTGCAAAAACAGAGAACCAGCATTCACTAGCACGCCAGCACTGACACCCACCTCCTCCACAACGCTTACTACTACTGATGCAACATGCTACTGTGAAATACCTCTCTGTTCCCAGCTCCTTTCCCTCATCTGCTCACTACATTTACCTGAGAAGTGTGCCCAAACAGACTCATTCTACAGAGATGAAGAAGGTGGCCCTGCTCACTCTCTTGGCACTACTGCACTTATGCACTCAAGGAACCATACCCCACAGTTTCCCAAAAACAACGTACCTGGCAACCCCTCATAAATGTACTTCTAATATGTCAATTCAAGGACATAAAGCCTAGAAGGCTTTATGGTCTAAAGACTCGACAGACAGAAAACACACAAGCAAAAGCTCCAGAAATATAACAAACTGTCCCTAAACTTGAAACAGACTACCCCTTACATGCCCACTGCTGCCATTTTCAGACACATGCTCACACAGGGAGCTTCCATGATACATTTCAACTAAACCCTGCTCCATCTCTTTAACAACAAGGTTTTGACTTTGATAATATTTGACATACAGGCAAAGAATCACAGAAAGCCCCGTAATTCTGCAAAAATCAGAAGGGACCCAGAACCACAAAGCAAACACACAAAGTAACATCACCACACTATCCGTAAAACTGCTATAACAACTACTCATCTGAGGAAGAGCCGTGTGCAATACAAGCACCTACTAATAGATTTCTGTACAATGACAGATCCTACCAGCTGCCACCTCAAAAAGACATGCGTACCCGTTTCTACTAGGAAACGCATCAGTCCATAGACTCTGACCCACCTAAAGAACCCTCCAAACAACTGAAGGAAAAACAAAGCCCTTACCCAAAAGTGCAGCCCAGACAGAAGGAGCTCTCTGATGGCACACCTGCAACTCAGTTACCACTAGGTCTCACCTGGACCCTGAAGCCAATCACCTGGGAAAGTGCAAGGGGGAAAGCACAAAAAAAAAAAAAAGAAGGAGCAGCAGCTGTGGTTTATTTACTTCTTTATAAGGCTTAGCTCAACAGCATACAGAGTGCAGACAGGAGAGCTAGGGTGTTTCTAGGAACAAAAATCCCCATGCTTTTGCTGTAGCTTTGAATATTAAAAGGACAATACAACTAAGCAAGCAATTGATTTCTTTTTCCATCTGGAATTACCTCGATCTTTCATTTACATAGAAAGAACAATCTAGGAGTAGAACAGATTACACACCAAAAAATAATTCTATTCCATTCCACTCACAGGAAAAAATCACTTCAGTAGGATACCTGAGAACTAAATGGCTATGTTGATGGGTCAAAACACGCTACAGGACACTGGGGCCAGGCCCTCCGCTGCACCCACTTAAAACCCATCCCTACACTCACCAAGGTGCAACCCCAACACAAAAAAACAGACACAGCATTTCAGCTTCAACAGCTTTGGGAACTGCTGGAAAGCAAGCTTCATTCTCAGCGAGGCGTGCTCAGGCTACACAGGACAGGGCTTCGGGCACCACTTTGCTTACCAAAAAACCGCCATCAGCACCTGCTTTGTTCCGATTCTCAAGAAATAACATCACAGCCCACATTGCCTGGGACACCTGATAAACAGAAGAGAAAGCAGCCATACCATTTTCAAGCCATCCCTGCACGTGTCGCTCCTTGATGAGCTGCAACCTCTTCTCAAATCCTCAACCGCTTCTGTGGAGAGCCTGCCAGGGCACCTGCAAAGCAAGATGGATACCCTTCACAGTCACCTCGTGCTACTTGGCTGTTCTGCTCCAATCCAGCTCACAACCAGCCCGCCCTTCTCGTGCTGCTCTTCAGAGTGCAGCTTGGCCCCTCTGAGCCTGTGTGAGACAAATGTGAAACAAAAAAGCATAGGCTGAAGCAGCATCCAAAGCCACAGCACAGCTGGGACAGTTACTCTCATCTGCTCCCTTACCTCAGCCTCCTCACCTGCCCTCGAGGCAGATGCTTCCATCTGCTCTCTTATGCCAGCTACAATACACCTCTGAAATATAAACAGGATTTTTACTGTACTTTGTGTAGTTAAGTAACTGCAGTGACAACTGCACCCCTAAAGTACCTGCTACATCTGTTCATCGCTCACCTTGCCAAAAGCAGCTATGGTCAAGTCCCGTGTTGTACACTGTGTTTCACCTTAAACAAATTAAACAAAAGTTGCCTACCGAGTGCTGAACAGTTCCAGAAGGAGCTCTTTCCTGTGACAGGTTCCTCCTAGGGTTTACACTCTACTGGGGACAGGAAAGATATAAGAAAAAAAAAAAAAAAGCAAAACCCCATATCTGTAAGCTTTCAAGATTCGACAGACCTCCTCAAGCACACTGTTCAAACACTATGTGAGAAGCTGCTCACAAGCAGCTCAAATCTCCCCCCCACACATCTGCCTAACACTACAGAGATGACTGTGCCAGCTGCCCCTCAGTACGTGCCCAGAGGCAGACCGGATGTCTTTGCCAAAACAGTCCCATCAATGTATTAGTACACCCATGCACTGCCACATTAATCACTAACTGCCAGGCAGGACAGCTCCAGACCAAACACATACACACACGGGCACGCCACAAACACTACAAACAAAACACACAACGCAAGGCACAAGAAAAAGTGACCCCCAAAAGGAAAGCCCTACGGCAACAGCAAGTCAGAACAGGTGCTCTGCACCAGACCCTACCAGAGACTCAAATGTCACGACACGCGACTGGAAGCAACTGCCAGAACTGGGATGATGGAGGCCTAAAAAGCCTGCCTTCAAGACAAGAGACCAGAAGGATGGGGACTGAAAACCCCCTAAGACAACTCTCAGGAAATCAATTCCCAAGCAAGAGCTCCTGATACGGCCCAGACGACTTCTGCAAGAGTGAGGATGGAAACAGATGTGCATCATATTCAGCTTGAGATCACAAGACCTGAAACTTATCTGCACTTTAAGCAGCAACTGCAAGACAAAAAGTGCTCGGATCAGAGCCATGATGACAAAACAAGCATTGAGGCCCTTCAGCACAGCTACCAAGTCGCCTGTCTAGTCAGTCCTGTGTAAAAAGTTAGGAGAATATCAAGACCCAAGGAGACCATAATTCACAACACACAATGGAGAAGCAACACTACAGGACAGACAAACTGAAGGAAACTGTCCTGCCTGGCACACGCACTCATGCTACAAAATAATCCCGCTGCTTCTATTAGCCTGGTGACCCAGCCACAAGCACCCAGAACGTGACCCAGCCTGAACCACCCCTCACAGTGGCACCAAGTATATTCAGCCAGCAGGCACCACGCTGCTCTGGCTCCCAGCTCCCATTAGCCACCCCAGATATGCAAATACCAGGTGCCCCACAACTTAGCTCTCAGGTTGTTGGATGGTAAAGTCCCTCCGCCTCAAGAAATGCACAGGCACCGATTGCCATCTTAGTCAATTGCCAGGCTCATCATCAGCTGCAAAAACAGAGTAACAGCATTCACTAGCACGCCGGCCATGATGCCCACCTGCTCCACAATGCTGACTACTACTGATGCAACATACGGTTCTGCTCACCTCTTCCTCTCCGAATCCAAGCTCCAACAGTGCAGCCAGTATCATCCACACCACCTGGGAAAACAAAGGGATCAAATGATCGTTGCGTTCAGAAGTGACCCAATGGTGGTTTGTTTTTTTATTATTGTTTTTTTGTGTGTGTTTCATGGTTTTTTTTTCGTTTTTTTTTTTGAAATCTGCTTTTGCTCAACTGCACGTAGACTGCAGACAAGAAAATTGGGGGTGTATCTAGAAGCAACAATCCCCATGCTTTTGCTGCAGCTTTTAACATTGAAAGGACAACACGACCCAGCAAGTAACTGGAACTTTTTCAAATGGAATTAACTTAAAATTTTATTTACACTGAAAGAAAAATCTAGGAGCAGAACAGATTATACACCAACAAAATCAATTCCATTCCACCCCCGGGAAAAAAATCACATACTCTCATCCCCTCCTGTACCTCAGCCGCTTCCCTGCCCCCCATGGCAGATGCTTCCATCTGTTCTCTTCACCCACTTTTAGAACCTCTAAAAGGCAAACTGGAATTTTACTCTACTGGATGTAGGAAAATAACTGCAGTGACAATCGCGCCCGTAAAACAACAGTTACCTCTGCTCATCACGCACCAGAGTCACTGCAGAGGCAGCTCGGGTTGAGACGTCCTGCACTGCACACTGCGTTTCACCCTGAACAAAAGAAAAATACAGGCAGAAGATAAACATTCAGCTGCCAGCAGTAGCACCCATCCCTCAACAACATAAGCGACCCCAGCTTTACTTTTATCCTTTCAAAACAGCAGGCCACTTGCCTCTGGACCTGCAAATTAGGTCCAAGCTTGAAAGGAGCGGCCAGCATCACCCACGCCACCTGGGAACACAAAAGCATACAATGACAACTGTGCTTGCAAGAACCCGCCTGCCACACTGCTCCTCTATCCCAAACAGCCTCACCTCGGAACCTCCCAGGGAAACACCTGAGCGTCTTCGCTTCAGATAAGGGATGACCAGGCTGACACCACTCACCTTCCCTCAGAGCTTCCTGACATAACGATTTCCCTTCCCTCTCCACAACTGAACCAAGCACCTGCAGAGACAAGGGAAAAGCACACTCTGAGGCACCTCACAGCCACAGCGTACCTGCTGCAATACCTCTCTCTTCCCAGCTCCGGTACTTCAGCTGCTCACCAGCTCTAACTGAGATTCTACACTCACAGCGCCACAGCAAACTCTGCCCAGGCCACACAACACACCACTACACAAGCTACATTGCTTAAGACATATGAGCTGGAACGTTCCCACCCAACAATCAGTCGCATCGCACAGGAAGGATGCTGCACACTCCTAGAAACCAAACCTACCAGTCCTGAGCAGCTCCCCACATCCACCTGGCAACCACGCTCAGCACACACACTATTCACCCCTCAAAAAAAAAAATAAACTTAGAACATGTACATACACACAAAAAAAACAACTGAGCTCCACAAATGCCAAAAAGACATGCCCACACAGCAGCCTCGGCAGGGGTAATCACAGACTTACCCCTTGCAGATGAAAAGGTGACTCTGATACAACCCTGCTCAGTCTCTTGGCAATGCTGCATCTACGCTGTCAAGCCACATGTAGCATGTAATCAAGCTGCTGAAACTCTCCAGGAGACTAAAACAAGTGTTTTTATACATGTAGAGATTAAAATATGGTGCAAAAACAGGAGCATATGTGACCATCCCAAAAAACAGTGAGACAGCAGCCTCTACTAAATATCCCTCTATTTCAAGCACTTAGAAATCTAGAATTCCAAGCACTTAGAAATACAGAACTCCACAAACTGCAGCCTGCCTAGAGAACCTTGCAACTGACTGAAGGAAACACAAAGCACTGACCCCAAAGAGCAGCCCAGGCAGAAGGAGCTCTGATGTCGTGCCTGGGGCTCATATACCTTTTGTCCCCGCCCAGCACCCAAACCAAATCACCTGGGGAAGATGAGGGACAAAGCACAAGAGACCAGGAAGGGAGCAAGAGAAGCAAGTGTTTTTTTTTTTTTCTTTCTTTTTTAAAATCAGCTTTATCTCAAAAGCATGCAAAGAGCAGGCAAGATATCTGCAGTGATTCTAGAAGCAAAAATCCCTTTTTACTTTCTCTGCAGATATCAATATTGAACTGAAAATATCACCAAGCTAGTAACTGAAACTTTTTGAACTGGAATTAGTTTAAACAGACTCACCCCCATCTGTAAACACAGAGAGCCAGCATTCATCAGAATGCCAGCCCTAATAACCACCTCCTGCACAACGTTCACTACTACTAAGGCAACATATCATTGTGCAATGCCTCTCTGTTCCCAGCTCCTTTACCTCACCTGCTCTGTAGCTCCACATGACAAATGGGCCCGGGCGGCGCCGCGCCGAAATGGGCCCGGGCGGCGCCGCGCCGAAATGGGCCCGGGCGGCGCCGCGCCGAAATGGGCCCGGGCGGCGCCGCGCCGAAATGGGCCCGGGCGGCGCCGCGCCGAAATGGGCCCGGGCGGCGCCGCGCCGAAATGGGCCCGGGCGGCGCCGCGCCGAAATGGGCCCGGGCGGCGCCGCGCCGAAATGGGCCCGGGCGGCGCCGCGCCGAAATGGGCCCGGGCGGCGCCGCGCCGAAATGGGCCCGGGCGGCGCCGCGCCGAAATGGGCCCGGGCGGCGCCGCGCCGAAATGGGCCCGGGCGGCGCCGCGCCGAAATGGGCCCGGGCGGCGCCGCGCCGAAATGGGCCCGGGCGGCGCCGCGCCGAAATGGGCCCGGGCGGCGCCGCGCCGAAATGGGCCCGGGCGGCGCCGCGCCGAAATGGGCCCGGGCGGCGCCGCGCCGAAATGGGCCCGGGCGGCGCCGCGCCGAAATGGGCCCGGGCGGCGCCGCGCCGAAATGGGCCCGGGCGGCGCCGCGCCGAAATGGGCCCGGGCGGCGCCGCGCCGAAATGGGCCCGGGCGGCGCCGCGCCGAAATGGGCCCGGGCGGCGCCGCGCCGAAATGGGCCCGGGCGGCGCCGCGCCGAAATGGGCCCGGGCGGCCTTATTCTGCAGAGAGGAAGAAGGTGAGCCTGCTCACTCTCTAGGCACTACTGCACTTATGCGGTCAAGAGACATTACCCCACTGTTTCCCAAAAACAACTACCTGGAATCACCTAATAAACATACTTCTAATATGTCAATTCAAGGACATCAAGACTAAAAGGCTGCAAGGTCTGAACACTCGACAGACAGAAAACACACAGGCAAAAGCTCCAGAAATATAACAAACTGTCCCTAAACTTGAAACAGACTACCCTTTACGTGCCCACTGCTGCCATTTTCAGACACATGCTCACACAGGGAGCTTCCATGATACATTTCAACTAAACTCTGCTCCATCACTTTGCCACCAAGGTTTTGACTTTGATAAAATTTGACATACAGGCAAAGAATCACAAAAAGCCCCGTAATTCTGCAAAAATCAGAAGGGAACCAGAACCACAAAGCAAACACACAAAGTAACATCACCATACTATCCGTAAAACTGCCATAACAACTACTCACCTGAGGAAAAGCTGCGTGCAATACAGGCACATACTACTACTAGATTGCTTTACAGTGACAGATCCCACCAGTTACCAACTCAAAAAGATATGCGTACCGGTTTCTACTTCAGAACGCATCAGTCCATAGACTCTGACCCACCTAAAGAACCCTGCAACCAACTGAAATAAAACCAAACGCTTACCCAAAAGTGCAGCCCAGGCAGAAGGAGCTCTCTGATGGCATACCTGCAACTCAGTTACCACTAGGTCTCACCTGGACCCTGAAGCCAATCACCTGGGAAAGTGCAAGGGGGAAAGCACAAAAAAAAAAATCAGAAACGAGCAGTAGCTGTGGTTTCTTTATTCATTTATATGGCTTAGCTCAAATGCATGCAGAGTGAAGACAGGAGAGCTAGGGTGTTTCTAGAGACACAAATACCCATGCTGTTGCTGCAGCTTTGAATATTAAAAGGACAAACTGATTAAGAAAGTAAACTGATTTTTTTTCCCCTCTGGAATTAGCTCAATATTTTATATACATAAAAAGAAAAATCTAGGAGGAGAACAAATTACATGGAAAAAAAAACAATTCCATTCCACTCACAGGAAAAATCACTTACTTCAGTAGGCTACCTGAGAACCAAAAGGCTATGCTGATGGGTCAAAACACACTACAGGACACTGGGGTTCAGGCCCTCCGCTGCACCCACTTAAAACCCATCCCTACACTCATCAAGGTGCAAGCCCAACACAAAAAAAACAAAACATTTCAGCACCTGCTTTGTTCCGATTCTAAAGACTAACATCACAGCCCACGTCGCCAGTGACACCTGATAAACAGAAGAGAAAGCAGCCATACCGTTTTCAAGCCATCCCTGCACGTGTCGCTCCTTGATGAGCTGCAACCTCTTCTCAAATCCTCAACCGCTTCTGTGGAGAGCCTGCCATGGCACCTGCAAAGCAAGACGAATACCCTTCGCACTCACCTCGTGCTACTTGGCAGTTCTGCTCCAATCCAGCTCACAACCAGCCCGCCCTTCTCGTGCTGCTCTTCAGAGTGCAGCTTGGCCCCACTCAGCCTGTGCGAGACACCTGCAAAAGACAAACAAAAGCATAGGCTGAAGCAGCATCCAAAGCCACAGCACAGCTGGGACAGTTACTCTCATCTGCTCCCTTACCTCAGCCTCCTCACCCGCCCTCGAGGCAGACGCTTCCACCTGCTCTCTTAGGCCAGCTACAACAACTCTGAAATATAATCAGGATTTTTACTGTATTTTGTGCAGTTAACTAACTGCAGTGACAACTGCACCCCTAAAGTACCAGCTACATCCGTTCATCGCTCACATTGCCAAAAGCAGCTATGGTCAAGTCCCGTGTTGTACACTGTGTTTCACCTTAAACAAATTAAACGAAAGTTGCCTACCAAGTGCTGAACAGTTCCAGAAGGAGCTCTTTCCCGTGACAGGTTCCTCCTAGGGTTTACACTCTACTGGGGACAGGAAAGAAATAAAAATAAACATTTCAAAACCCCATATCTGTAAGCTTTCAAGATTCGACAGACCTCCTCAAGCACACCGTTCCAGCACTATGCAAACAGCTGCTCACAAGCAGATATACTCTCCCAAATCCACATCTGCCAACCACCAGAGATGACTGTGCCAGCTGCCCTTCAGTACGTGCCCAGAGGCAGACCGGATGTCTTTCCCAACACAGTCCCATCAATGTATTAGTACACCCATGCCCTGCCACATTAATCAGTAACTGCCAGGCAGGACAGCTCCGGACCAAACACACACACAGGCACGCCACAAACACTACAAACAAAACACACAACACAAGGCACAAGAAAAAGTGACCCCCAAAAAGAAAGCCCTACAGCAACAGCAAGTCAGAACAGGTGCTCTGCACCAGACCCTACCAGAGACTCAAATGTCACGACACGCGACTGGAAGCAACTGCCAGAACTGGGATGATGGAGGCCTAAAAAGCCTGCCTTCAAGACAAGAGACCAGAAGGATGGAGAGTGAAAACCCCCTAAGACGACTCTCAGGAAATCAGTTCCCAAGCAAGAGCTCCTGATGCGGCCCAGATGACTTCTGCAAGAGTGAGGATGGAAACAGACACGATCTCAAACAGAATATGATGCACAAGACCTGAAACAGATCTGCACTTTCGAGCACTTCTTGTCTTGCAGTCGCTGCTTGATCAGAGCCATGATGACAAAACAAGCATTGAGGCCCTTCTGCACAGCTACCAAGTTGCCTGTCTGGTCAGTCCAGTGTAAAAAGCCAGGAGGATATCAAGACCCGAGAAGCACAGAACAGACACTGCAGAAGCAAACAGGACAGACGAAGGAAATTGTCCTGCCTGGCGCACGCACTCAAGCTACAAAATAATCCCGCTGCTCCTGTTAGCCTGGTGACCCAGCCACAAGCACCCAGAACGTGACCCAGCCTCAACCACCTTCACAGTGGCACCAAGTCTATTCAGCCAGCTGCCTCCATGCTGCTCTGGCTCCCAGCTCCCATTAGCCACCCCAGATATGCAAATACCAGGTGCCCCCCAACTTAGCTCTCAGGTTGTTGGATGGTAAATTCCTTCCACCTCAAGAAATACACAGGCACCGATTGTCATCTTAGTCAACTGAAGGCTCATCATCAGCTGCAAAAACAGAGTAACAGCATTCACTAGCACGCCGGCCATGATGCCCACCTTCTCCACAATGCTGACTACTGCTGATGCAACATACGGTTCTGCTCACCTCTTCCTCTCCGAATCCAAGCTCCAACAGTGCAGCCAGTATCATCCACACCACCTGGGAAAACAAAGGGATTAAATGATCGTTGCAATCACAATAAGTCAGCCAATGGTGTTTTTTGTTGTTGTTGGTTTTTGTGTGCGTTTCCTTTATTTCTTTTTTTTAAATCTGCCTTAGCTGAACAGCATGCAGAGCACAAACAAGAGAACTGGGGTGTTTCTAGAAGCAACAATCCCCATGCTTTTGCTGCAGCTTTGAATATTAAAAGGACAATACGACCCAGCAAGTAACTAGAACTTTCTTAACTGGAATTAGCTCAAACTTTTTTTTTTTTTAAATAGAAAGAAAAATCTAGGAGCAGAACAGATTATACGCCAACAAAATCAGTTCCATTCCACACCCGGGAAAAAATCACATACTCTCATCCCCTCCTGTACCTCAGCCGCCTGCCTGCCCCACATGGCAGATGCTTCCATTTGTTCTCTTCACCCACTTACAGCACCTCTAAAAGGCAAACTGGAATTTTACTCTATTGAATGTAGGAAAATAACTGCAGTGACAACCGCACCCCAAAAATAACAGCTACCTCTGCTCATCACGCACCAGAGTCACTGCAGAGGCAGCTCGGGTTGAGACGTCCTGCACTGCGCACTACACACTGCATTTCAGCCTAATGAAAGGCAAAACACAGGCAGAAGATAAACATTCAGCTGCCAGCAGTAGCACCCATCCCTCAACAACATAAGCGACCCCATCTTTACTTTTATCCTTTCAAAACAGCAGGCCATTTGCCTCTGTACCTGAAAATTAGGTCCAAGCTTGAAAGGAGCGGCCAGCATCACCCACGCCACCTGGGAACACAAAAGGATACAATGACCACGGTGCTTGCAAGCACCCACCTGCTACACTGCTCCTCTATCCCAAACAGCCTCAACTCAGACCCTCACAGGGAAACACCTGAGCGTCTTCCCTTCGCTTCGGATAAGGGATGACATGGCTGACACCACTCACCTTCCCTCAGAGCTTCGTGACATGACGATTTCCCTTCCCTCTCCACAACTGCACAAAGCACCTGCAGAGACAAGAGAAACACACACTCTGAGGCACCTCACAGCCACAGCGTACCTGCTGCAAGACCTCTCTCTTCCCAGCTCCGGTACTTCAGCTGCTCACCAGCTTTAACTCAGGTTCTTTGCTCACAGCAGCACAGCAAACACTGCCCGGGCCACACAACACACACTACACAAGCTACAATGGCTAAGACACACAAGCTGGAACGTTCCGGCCAACAATCAGTCGCATTGCACAGGAAGGCTGCCGCACACCCCGAGAAACCAAACCTACCAGTCCTGAGCAGCTCCCCACCTCCTCCTGCCAACCACGCTCAGCACACACACTATTTGCCCCTCAAAAAAAACAAAAACTTAGAACATACACACACAAAAAACAACTAAGCTCCATAAATACCAAAAAGACACGCACACAAAGCAGCCCCAGCAGGGGTAATCACAGACTTACCCTTTTGCAGAGGAAAGAGCAGACTCTGATACAACCCTGCTCAGGCTCTTGGTAATGCTGCATCTACACTGCCACCTCGGACCCTTACAGGGAAACACCTGAGCATCTTCCCTTCAGATAAGAGATGACCAGGCTGACAACACTCACCTTCCCTCACTGCTCCGTGACACGAGTATTTCCCTTTCCTGTCCACGACTGCACAAAGCACCTGCAAAAAAAAGACAGAAAAGCGCACTCTGAGGCACCTCACAGCCACAGTGTACCTGCTGCAATAATACCTCTCTCTTCCCAGCTCTCTCCAGCTGGGAGAGAGAGGTATTATTGCAGCAGGTACACGGTGGCTGTGAGGTGCCTTCAGCTGCTCACCAGCTCTGAGATTCTTCGCCCACAGCACCACAGCAAACTCTGCCTAGACCACACAACACACACTACACAAGCTACATTGCCTAAGACACACAAGCTGGAACGTTCCAGCCCAACAATTAGTCACGTCACACAGGAAGGATGCCACACACTCCTAGAAACCAAACCTACCAGTCCTGAGCAGCTCCCCACCTCCTCATTCTAACCACACTCAGCAAACACACTATTTGACCACCAAAAAAAAAAAAAAGAACATGCATACACACAAAGAAAAACAACCGAGCTCCACAAATGCCAAAAAGACATGCACACACAGCAGCCTCGGCAGGGGTAATCACAGACTTACCCTTTGCAGATAAAAAAGGTGACTCTGATACAACTCTGCTCAGTCTCTTGGTAATGCTGCATCTACGCTGTCAAGCCACATGTAGCCGGTAATCAAGCTGGTTTTAGTCCTCTGCAGAATAAAACGAGTGGGTTTATACGTCTAGAGATTAAAGTGCATCTCAGAAACAGAGGAGTATCGCACCATCCTAAAAAACAATAAGCCACAGACCTCTACTAAACACCCCTCTATTAAATGAATTCCAAGCACTTAAAAATTCTAGAAATCCATAGACTCCAGCCTGCCTAGAGAACCCTGCAACTGACTGAAGGAAAAACAAAGCGCTTACACCAAGGAGCAGCCCAGGCAGAAGGAGCTCTCTAATACCATGCCTGGGGCTCATATACCATTTGGCCCCGCCCAGCACTCAAACCCAATCACCTGGAAAAGGGGAGGGGCAAAGCACAAGGAAGTATAAAGAAAGCAGCAGCAGCTGTTTTTTATTATTTTCTTTGTTTTTTTTTTTTTTTTTTTTTTTTTTTTTTAAAAGATCTGCTTTACTTGAAAAACATGCAGAGAGCAGACAGGAGACCTAGGTTCTAGAAGCAACAATCCCCATGCTTTTGCTGCAGCTTTTAACATTGAAAGGACAACACGACCAGGGCAGTAACTGGAACTTTTTCAAATTAAATTACGTCAAACAGCTTCATCATCACTTCCAAAAATAGAGAACGAACATTCACTAGCGTGCCAGCACTGATAGCCACCTCCTGTACAACACTGACTACTACTGATGCAACATACCATTGTGCAATACCTCTCTGTTCCCAGCTCCTTTACCTCACATGCTCAGTAGCTCCACCTGAGAAATGGGCCTGGGGCGGCGCCGCGCTGTAACGGGCCCGGGGCAGCACCGCGCTTAAATGTTTTGGATACTAAAAGGACAAAATGACCAAGCAAGTAGTTGATTTTTTTTTCCCATCTGGAATTAGCTCAAGCTTTTATTTACATAGAAAGAAAAGTCTAGGAGCAGAACTGATTACGTGCCAAAAAAAGAATTCAATTCCATTCCACTTGCAGGAAAAATCATTTATTCAGTAAGCTACCTGAGAACCAAAAGGCCATGCTGATGGGTTAAAACACACTACAGGACACTGGGGCCAGGCCCTCCTCTGCACCCACTTAAAACCCATCCCTACACTCCCCAAGGAGCAACCCCAACACAAACACAGACACAGCATTTCAGCTTCAACACAGTTTTGGGAACTGCTGGAAAGCATGCTTCATCCTCAGCGAGGTGTGCTCAGGCTACACAGGACGGGGCTTTGGGCACCTCTTTGCCTACCGAAGAAGACCACCATCAGCACCTGCTTTGTTCCGATACTAAACACTAACATCACAGCCCACGTTGCTTGGGACACCTGATAAACAGAAGAGAAAGCAGCCATACCCTTTTCAAGCCATCCCTGCACGTGTCGCTCCTTGATCATCCGCAACCTCTTCTCCAATCCTCAACCGCTTCTGTGGAGAGCCTGCCATGGCACCTGCAAAGCAAGACGGATACCCTTCGCACTCACCTCGTGCTACTCGGCCGTTCTGCTCCAATCCAGCTCCAGCTCACAACCAGCCCGCCCTTCTCGTGCTGCTCTTCAGAGTGCAGCTTGGCCCCACTCAGCCTGTGCGACACACCTGCAAAAGAGAAACAAAAGCATAGGCTGAAACAGCATCCAAAGCCACAGCACAGCTAGGACACTTGCTCTCATCTGCTCCGTTACCTCGGCCCCCTCACCTACCCTCAAGGCAGACGCTTCCACCTGCTCTCTTAGGCCAGTTACAACACCCCTGAAATAAAAACAGGATTTTTACTGTATTTTGTGCAGTTAACTAACTGCAGTGACAACTGCACCCCTAAAGTACCAGCTACATCCGTTCATCGCTCACATTGCCAAAAGCAGCTCTGGTCGTCAAGTCCCGTGTTGTACACTGTGTTTCACCTTAAACAAATTAAACAAAAGTTGCCTACCAAGTGCTGAACAGTTCCAGAAGGAGCTCTTTCCCGTGACAGGTTCCTCCTAGGGTTTACACTCTACTGGGGACAGGAAAGAAATAAACATTTCAAAACCCCATATCTGTAAGCTTTCAAGATTTGACAGACCTCCTCAAGCACAGCGTTCAAGCACTATGCAAACAGCTGCTCACAAGCAGATATACTCTCCCAAATCCACATCTGCCAACCACCAGAGATGACTGTGCCAGCTGCCCTTCAGTACGTGCCCAGAGGCAGACCGGATGTCTTTCCCAACACAGTACAAACAATGTATTAGTACACCCATGCCCTGCCACATTAATCACTAACTGCCAGGCAGGACAGCTCCAGACCAAACACATACACACACAGGCACGCCACAAACACTACAAACAAAACACACAACACATGGCGCAAGAAAAAGTGACCCCCAAAAGGAAAGCCCTATGACAACAGCAAGTCAGAACAGGCGCTCTGCACCAGACCCTACAAGAGACTCAAATGTCACCACACGCGACTGGAAGCAACTGCCAGAACTGGGATGATGGAGGCCTAAAAAGCCTGCCTTCAAGACAAGAGACCAGAAGGATGGGGACTGAAAACCCCCTAAGAAGACACTTAGGAAATCAATTCCCAAGCAAGAGCTCCTGATGCGGCCCAGATGACTTCTGCAAGAGTGAGGATGGAAACAGACGCGATCTCAAACCCAATATGATACACAAGACCTGAAACAGATCTGCAGTTCAAGCAGCGACTGCAAGACAAGAAGTGCTCGGATCAGAGTCATGATGACAAAACAAGCATTGAGGCCCTTCAGCACCGCTACCAAGTCGCCTGTCTGATCAGTCCGGTCTAAAAAGCCAGGAGGATATCAAGACCCAAGAAGCACAGAACAGACGCTGCAGAAGCAACACTACAAGACAAAATGAAGGAAACTGTCCTGCCTGGCGCACGCACTCACACTACAAAATAATCCTGCTGCTTCTATTAGCCTGCTGACCCAGCCACAAGCACCCTGAACATGACCCAGCCTCAACCACCCTCACAGTGGCACCAAGTCTATTCAGCCAGCACGCTCCATGCTGCTCTGGCTCCCAGCTCCCATTAGCCACCCCAGATATGCAAATACCAGGTGCCCCCCAACTTAGTTCTCAGGTTGCTGCATGGCAAAGTCCCTCCGCCTCAAGAAATGCACAGGCACTGATTTTCATGATAGTCAATTGCCAGGCTCATCATCAGCTGCAAAAACAGAGTAACAGCATTCACTAGGACACCAGCACCATTGCTCACCTTCTCCACAATGCTGACTACTGCTGATGCAACATACAATTGTGCGCACGTGTTCCTCTCTGAGTCCAAGCTCCAACAGTGCAACCAGTATCATCCACACCACCTGGGAAAACAAAGGGATTAAATGATCGTTGTGTTCACAACAACTCAGCCAACTGTGGTTTTTTTCTTTTTTTTTTTTGTTTGTTTTTTTTTTTTGTGTGTGTGTGTGTTTACTATATTCTTTTTAAATCACTTTTACCTAAACAACATGCAGAGAGCAGACAAGAGACCTGGGGTGTTTCTAGAAGCAACAATCCCCATGCTTTTGCTGCAGCTTTAAATATTGAAAGGACAGCACAACCATTCAAGTAACTGGAACTTTTTCAAATGGAATTATGCCAAACAGGTTCATCATCTCTTGCAAAAACAGAGAACCAGCATTCACTAGCTGCCCAGCCCTAATAACCACCTCCTGCACAACGCTCACTACTACTGATACAACATATCATTGTGCAATAACTGTCTGTTCCCAGCTCCTTTAACTCACCTGCTCAGTAGCTCCACATGACAAATGGGGCCGGGCAGCGCCGCGCCGAAAGGGGCCCGGGCGGCGCCGCGCCGAAAAGGGGCCCGGGCAGACTTATTCTGCAGAGATGAAGGAGGTGAGCCTGCTCACTCTCTAGGCACTACTGCACTTATGTGGTCAAAAAACCGTGGCCCACGGTTTCCCAAAACCAATGCACCTGGCAACCCCTCATAAACATACTTCTAATATGTCAATTCAAGGACGTCAAGACTAAAAGGCTGCAAGGTCTAAAGACTCGACAGACAGAAAACACACAGGCAAAAGTTCCAGAAATATAACAACCTGTCCCTAAACTTGAAACAGACTACCCTTTACGTGCCCACTGCTGCCATTTTCAGACACATGCTCACACAGGGAGCTTCCATGATACATTTCAACTAAACTCTGCTCCATCTCCTTAACAGCAAGGCTTTGACTTTGATATTTGACATAGATGCAAAGGCTCACAGAAAGCCCCGTAATTCTGCAAAAGTCAGAAGGGAACCAGAACCACAAAGCAAACACACAAAGTAACATCACCATACTATCTGTAAAACTGCCATAATATCTACTCACCTGAGGAAGAGCTGCGTGCAATACAGGCACATACTACTACTAGATTGCTTTACAGTGACAGATCCTACCAGTTACCAACTCAAAAAGATATGCGTACCGGTTTCTACTGGAAAACGCATCAGTCCATAGACTCTGACCCACCTAAAGAACCCTGAAACTGACTGAAGGAAAAACAAAGCGCTTACCCCAAAAAGCAGCCCAGGCAGAATGAGCTCTATCATGGAATATCTGCAACTCAGTTACCACTAGGTCCCACCTGGAACCTGAAGCTAATCACCTGGGAAAGTGCTTGGGGAAAGCACAAAAAAAAAATCAGAAAGGAGCAGAAGCTGTGGTTTCTTTATTCATTTATATGGCTTAGCTCTACAGCATGCAGAATGAAGACAAGAGAACTAGGGTGTTTCTAGAAACAAAAATCCCCATGCCTTTGCTGGAGCTTTGAATATTAAAAGGACAAACTGACCAAGAAAGTAACTGATTTTTTCATCTGGAATTAGCTTGATCTTTTATTTACATAATAAGAAAAATCTAGGAGCAGAACTGCTTACACCCAAAAAAAAAAAGTCAATTCCATTCCACTCACAGGAAAAATCACTTACTTCAGTAGGCTACCTGAGAACCAAAAGGCTATTCTGATGGGTCAAAACACACTACAGGACACTGGGGTTCAGGCCCTCCGCTGCACCCACTTAAAACCCATCCCTACACTCACCAAGGTGCAACCCCAACACAAAAAAAAACAGACACAGCATATCATATCAGCACCTGCTTTGTTCCGATTCTCGAGAACTAACATCACAGCCCACATTGCCTGGGACACCTGATAAACAGAAGAGAAAGCGGCCATACCGTTTTCAAGCCATCCCTGCACGTGTCGCTCCTTGATCATCTGCAACCTCTTCTCCAATCCTCAACCGCTTCTGTGGAGAGCCTGCCATGGCACCTGCAAAGCAAGATGGATACCCTTCGCACTCACCTCGTGCTACTTGGCTGTTCTGCTCCAATCCAGCTCACAAACAGCCCGCCCTTCTCGTGCTGCTCTTCAGAGTGCAGCTTGGCCCCTCTGAGCCTGTGCGACACACCTGTGAAACAAAAAGAAAAGCACAGGCTGAAGCAACATCCAAAGCCACAGCACAGCTGGGACAGTTACTCTCATCTGCTCCCTTACCTGCCCTTGATGCAGATGCTTCCATCTGCTCTCTTAGGCCAGCTACAACACCCCTGAAATATAAACAGGATTTTTACTGTACTTTGTGTAGTTAAGTAACTGCAGTGACAACTGCGCTCATCGCTCACCTTGCCAAAAGCAGCTCTGGTCATCAAGTCCCGTGTTGGACACTGTGTTTCACCTTAAACAAATGAGAACAGTCACAACAGAATGAATCATTCAGCTGCCAGCATTAGCACCCGTCCCTCCACAACAAAAGGGACCCCATTTACAATATTATCATTTCAAAACAGCAGCCCCCTTGCCTCAGCACCTCAGAAGTAGATCAAGACAGGCACCGAGCTGCCTACCGAGTGCTGAACGGTTCCAGAAGGAGCTCTTTCCTGTGACAGGTTCCTCCAAAGGTTTACACTCTACTGGGGACAGGAAAGAAATAAAAATGAACGTTTCAAAACCCCATATCTGTAAGCTTTCAAGATTCGACAGACCTCCTCAAGCACACCGTTCCAGCACTATGTGAGAAGTTGCTCACAAGCAGATATACTCTCCCAAATCCACATCTGCCAACCACCAGAGATGACTGTGCCAGCTGCCCTTCAGTACATGCCCAGAGGCAGACCGGATGTCTTCACCAACACAGTCCCATCAGTGTATTAGTACACCCATGCACTGCCATGTTAATCACTAACTGCCAGGCAGGACAGCTCCAGACCAAACACATACACACACAGGCACGCCACAAACACTACAAACAAAACACACAACACATGGCGCAAGAAAAAGTGACCCCCAGAGGGAAGCCCTAGGGCAACAGCAAGTCAGATACAGGTGCTCTGCACCAGACCCTACCAGAGACTCAAATGTCACCACACGCGACTGGAAGCAACTGCCAGAACTGGGATGGTGGAGGCCTAAAAAGCCTGCCTTCAAGACAAGAGACCAGAAGGATGGGGACTGAAAACCCCCTGAGACAAATATCAGGAAATCAATTCCCAAGCAAGAGCTCCTGATGCGGCCCAGATGACTTCTGCAAGAGTGAGGATGGAAACAGATGTGCATTATATTCGGTTTGAGATCGCAAGACCTCACACAGATCTGTAGTTCAAGCAGCGACTGCAAGACAAGAAGTGCTCGGATCAGAGCCATGATGACAAAACAAGCATTGAGGCCCTTCTGCACAGATACCAAGTCGCCTGTCTGGTCAGTCCAGTGTAAAAAGCCAGGAGGATATCAAGACCCGACAAGCACAGAACAGACACTGCAAAAGCAACACTACAAGACAGAAACTGAAGGAAACTGTCCTGCCTGGCGCATGCACTCACGCTACCAAATAATCCCGCTGCTTCTATTAGCCTGTTGACCAAGCCACAAGTAGCCTGAACGTGACCCAGCCTGAACCACCCTCACAGTGACACTAAGTATATTCAGCTAGCTGGCTCCATGCTGCTCTGGCTCCCAGCTCCCATTAGCCACCCCAGATATGCAAATACCAGGCGCCCCCCAACTTAGCTCTCAGGTTGCTGGATGGTAAATTCCTTCCACCTCAAGAAATGCACAGGCACCGATTGTCATCTTAGTCAATTGAAGGCTCATCATCAGCTGCAAAAACAGAGTAACAGCATTCACTAGCACGCCGGCCACGATGCCCACCTGCTCCACAATGCTGACTACTGCTGATGCAACACATGGTTCTGCTCACCTCTTCCTCTCCGAATCCAAGCTCCAACAGTGCAGCCAGTATCACCCACACCACCTAGGAAAACAAAGGGATTAAATGATCATTGCATTCACAAGAGACCCAATGGTGGTTTTTTTTATTGTTTTTTGTGTGTTTCCTGTTTTTTGGTTTTTTTTTTTTTGAAATCTGCTTTTGCTCAACAGGATGCAGACTGCAGACAAGAAAATTGGGGTGTTTCTAGAAGCAACAATCCCCATGCTTTTGCTGCAGCTTTTAACATTGAAAGGACAACATGACCCAGCAAGTAACTGGAACTTTTTCAAATGGAATTAGCTCAAACTTTTATTTGCATTGAAAAAAAATCTAGGAGCAGAACAGATTATATGCCAACAAAATGAATTCCATTCCATCCCCAGGAAAAAAATCACACACTCTTGTTGCGAAGCACGGACGAAAGCACGACAGACACCAGCAGAGTCAGATCATGCTTCACCATTTTATTGCCCGAATAGCCTAACTTTTATAGTGAACTTTACAGGGGTGGACAGTGTTTCACACAAGATTATTGGTCAAAAGCACTCAGACAAACCGTTAAGAAAATAACACCACCTGCAAGAAAAGAACCCCCCTTTTGATTAGAAGTTAGGAAAACAACCCCCTTTGTGCTTAACGTTCACATAGGCCTAGTCCTTGAGGCCAGCTGCTGATAACAATATTTTCTGAGTTCCTTAATTGGGTGATGTGGGAGTCATTTCCGTGGGAGCTTCTCACAGTTACTCTGGCAGCTTGGTTTGCTCAGCTACAGCAGGCCCTGAGATTTCTAAGGCCTACCCCTGGTTGCTTAAGGCAAGCTTAGATCGAACAATTATGCCAATTCCCAACATACTCTCATCCCCTCCTGTACCTCAGCCGCTTGCCTGCCCCCCATGGCAGATGCTTCCATCTGTTCTCTTCACCCACTTATAGCACCTCTAAAAGGCAAACTGGAATTTTACTCTACTGGATGTAGGAAAATAACTGCAGTGACAACCGCACCCCAAAAATAACAGCTACCTCTGCTCATCACGCACCAGAGTCACTGCAGAGGCAGCTTGGGTCGAGAGGTCCTGCACTGCACACTGCATTGCAGCCTGAACAAAGGAGAAAGGCAGGAAGAAGATAAACATTCAGCTGCCAGCAGTAGCACCCATCCCTCAACAACATAAGCAACCCCAGCTTTACTTTTATCCTTTCAAAACAGCAGGCCACTTGCCTCTGGACCTGCAAATTAGGTCCAAGCTTGAAAGGAGCGGCCAGCATCACCCACGCCACCTGGGAACACAAAAGGACAAAATGACCACTGTGCTTGCAAGCACCCACCTGCCACACTGCTCCTCTATTCCAAACAGCCTCACCTCAGACCCTCACAGGGAAACACCTGAGCGTCTTCCCTTCGCTTAGGATAAGCGATGACCAGGCTGACACCACTCACCTTCCCTCAGAGCTTCGTGACATGACGATTTCCCTTCCCTCTCCACAACTGCACAAAGCACCTGCAGAGGCAAGAGAAACGCACACTCTGAAACAGCCACAGCGTACCTGCTGCAAGACCTCTCTCTTCCCAGCTCCGGTACTTCAGCTGCTCACCAGCTCTGAGATTCTACGCTCACAACGCCACAGCAAACTCTGCCCAGGCCACACAACACACACTACACAAGCTACATTGCCCAGCACACACAAGCTGGTACATTCCCACCCAACAATCAGTCGCATCGCACAGGAAGGATGCTGCACACTCCTAGAAACCAAACCTACTAGTCCTGAGGAGCTCCCCGCTTCCTCCTGCCAACTACGCTCAGCACACACACTATTCACCCCTCAAAAAAAAAAAGTTAGAACATAAACACACACACAAAAAAAAATACGAGCTCCACAAATGCGAAAAAGACACGCGCACACAGCAGCCTCGGCAGAGGTAATCACAGACTTACCCTTTGCAGATGGAAAGGTGACTCTGATACAACCCTGCTCAGGCTCTTGGTAAGGCTGCATCTACGCTACCAAGCCACAGGTACCATGCAATCAAGCTGGTTTTAGTCCTCTGGAGAATTACACAAGTGGGTTTATACATCTAGAGATTAAAATACAGCTCAAAAACAGAAGAGTATCCCACCATCCCAAAAAAACAGTGAGCCAGAAACCTCTATTAAACATCCCTCTATTAAGTGAATTCCAAGCACTTAAAAATTATAGAAATCTATAAACTCCAGCCTGCCTAAAGAACCCTGCAACCGACTGAAGGAAAAACAAAGCACTTACCCCAAGGAGCAGCCCAGGCAGAAGGAGCTCTCTAATACCATGCCTGGGGCTCATATACCATTTGGCCCCGCCCAGCACCCAAACCCAATCACCTGGAAAAGGGGAGGGGCAAAGCACAAGGAAGTAGAAAGAAAGCAGGAGCAGCAGCAGCTGTTTTTTATTATTTTCTTTTTTTTTTTGTTTTTTTTTTTTTTGGTTTTTTTTTTTTTTTTAAGATCTGCTTTACTTGAAAAACATGCAGAGAGCAGACAGGAGACCTGTGGTGTTTCTAGAAGCAACAATCCCCATGCTTTTGCTGCAGCTTTTAACATTGAAAGGACAACACAACCCAGCAAGTAACAGGAACTTTTGCAAATGGAATTACGTCAAACATGTTCATCATCACTTGCAAAAACAGAGAACCAGCATTCACTAGCACACCAGCACTGACACCCACCTCCTCCGCAACGCTGACTACTACTGATGCAAAACGCTACTGTGCAATACCTCTCTGTTCCCAGCTCCTTTCCCTCATCTGCTCACTACATTTACCTGAGAAGTGTGCCCGAACAGACTTATTCTGCAGAGATGAAGAAGGTGGCCCTGCTCACTCTCTTGTCACTACTGCACTTATGCACTCAAGGAACCATACCCCACAGTTTCCCAAGAACAACGTACCTGGCAACCCCTCATAAACGTACTTCTAATACGTAAATTCAAGGACATAAAGCCTAGAAGGCTTTATGGTCTAAAGACTCGACAGACAGAAAACACACAGGCAAATGCTCCAGAAATGTAACAACCTGTCCCTAAACTTGAAACAGACTACCCTTTACGTGCCCACTGCTGCCATTTTCAGATACACGCTCACACAGGGAGCTTCCATGATACACTTCTCCTAAACCCTGCTCCATCACTTTAACAGCAAGGTTGTAACTTTGATAATATTTGACATACAGGCAAAGACTCACAAAAAGCCCCGTAATTCTGCAAAAATCAGAAGGGAACCAGAACCACAAAGCAAACACACAAAGTAACATCACCATACAATCTGTAAAACTGCCATAACAACTACTCACCTGAGGAAAAGCTGCGTGCAATACAGGCACATACTACTACTAGATTGCTTTACAGTGACAGATCCTACCAGTTGCCACCTCAAGAAGATACGCGTACCGGTTTCTACTGGAAAACGCATCAGTCCATAGACTCTGACTCACCTAAAGAACCCTGCAACTGACTGAGTGAAAAACAAAGCGCTTACCCCAAGGAGCAGCCCAGGCAGAAGGAGCTCTCTGATAGCATGCCTGGGGCTCATATACCATTTGGCCCCGCCCAGCACCCAAACGCAATCACCTGGAAAAGGGGAGGGGCAAAGCACAAGGAAGTAGAAAGAAAGCAGGAGCAGCAGCAGCTGTTTTTTATTATTTTCTTTGGTTTTTTTTTTAAGATCTGCTTTACTGGAAAAACATGCAGAGAGCAGACAGGTGACCTGTGGTGTTTCTAGAAGCAACAATCCCCATGCTTTTGCTGCAGCTTTTAACATTGAAAGGACGACACGACCAGGCCAGTAACTGGAACTCTTTCAAATGGAATTACGTCCAACAGGTTCATCATCACTTGCAAATACAGAGAACCAGCATTCACTAGCATGCCAGCCCTGACACCCACCTCCTCCGCAACGCTGACTACTACTGATGCAACGTGCTACTGTGAAATAGCTCTCTGTTCCCAGCTCCTTTCCCTCATCTGCTCACTACATTTACCTGAGAAGTGTGCCCAGGCAGCGCCGCAATGGGCCCGGGCGGACTTATTCTGCACAGAAGAAGGTGGTGAGCCTGCTCACTCTCTAGGCACTACTGCACTTAAGCGGTCAAGAGACATTACCCCACTGTTTCCCAAAAACAATGTACCTGGCAACCCCTCATAAACATACTTGTAATAAGTCACTTCAAACACATCAAGACTAGAAGGCTGCAAGGTCTAAACACTCGACAGACAGAAAACACACAGGCAAAAGCTCCAGAAATACAACAAACTGTCCCTAAACCTGAAACAGACTACCCCTTACGTGCCCACTGCTGCCATTTTCAGACACATGCTCACACAGGGAGCCTCCATCATACATTTCTCCTAAACCCTGCTCCATCACTTTGACAGAAAGGTTATGACTTTGATAAGATTTGACATACAGGCAAAGACTCACAAAAAGCCCCGTAATTCTGCAAAAATCAGAAGGGAACCAGAACCACAAAGCAAACACACAAAGTAACATCACCATACTATCCGTAAAACTGCCATAACAACTACTCACCTGAGGAAGAGCTGTGTGCAATACAGGCACCTACTACTAGATTGCTTTCCAGTGACAGATCCTACCAGTTACCAACTCAAAAAGATAGGAGTACCAGTTTCTACTTCAAAATGCATCAGTTCATAGACTCTGACCCACCTAAAGAACCCTCCAAACAACTGAAGGAAAAACAAAGCCCTTACCCAAAAGTGCAGCCCAGGCAGAAGGAGCTCTCTGATGGCACACCTGCAACTCAGTTACCACTAGGTCTCACCTGAACCCTGAAGCCAACCACCTGGGAAAGTGCTTGGGGAAAGCAGAAAAAAAAAACAAAAAGAGGAGGAGCAGCAGCTGTGGTTTATTTACTTCTTTATAAGGCTTAGCTCAACAGCATACAGAGTGCAGACAGGAGAGCTAGGGTGTTTCTAGAAACAAAAATCCCCATGCTTTTGCTGGAGCTTTGAATATTAAAAGGACAATACAACTAAGCAAGCAATTGATTTCTTTTTCCATCTGGAATTACCTCGATCATTCATTTACATAGAAAGAACAATCTAGGAGCAGAACAGATTGCACACCAAAAAATAATTCTGTTCCATTCCACTCACAGGAAAAAATAACTTCAGTAGGCTACCTGAGAACCAAAAGGCTATTCTGATGGGTCAAAACACACTACAGGACACTGGGGCCAGGCCCTCCGCTGCACCCACTTAAAACCCATCCCTACACTCATCAAGGTGCAAGCCCAACACAAAAAAAAACAGACACAGCATTTCAGCACCTGCTTTGTTCCGATTCTAAAGACTAACACCACAGCCCACACTGCCTGGGACACCTGATAAACAGAAGAGAAAGCAGCCATACCGTTTTCAAGCCATCCCTGCACGTGTCGCTCCTTGATCATCTGCAACCTCTTCTCCAATCCTCAACCGCTTCTGTGGAGAGCCTGCCATGGCACCTGCAAAGCAAGACGAATACTCTTCGCACTCACCTCGTGCTACTTGGCAGTTCTGCTCCAATCCAGCTCACAACCAGCCCGCCCTTCTCGTGCTGCTCTTCAGAGTGCAGCTTGGCCCCACTCAGCCTGTATGAGACAAATGTGAAACAAAAAGAAAAGCACAGGCTGAAGCAACATCCAAAGACACAGCACAGCTGGGACAGTTACTCTCATCTGCTCCCTTACCTCAGCCTCCTCACCCGCCCTCAAGGCAGACGCTTCCACCTGCTCTCTTAGGCCAGTTACAACACCCCTGAAATATAAACAGGATTTTTACTGTATTTTGTGCAGTTAACTAACTGCAGTGACAACTGCACCCCTAAAGTACCTGCTACATCTGCTCATTGCTCACCTTGCCAAAAGCAGCTATGGTCAAGTCCCGTGTTGTACACTGTGTTTCAGCTTTAACAAATTAAACAGAAGTTGCCTACCAAGTGCTGGACAGTTCCAGAAGGAGCTCTTTCCTGTGACAAGTTCCTCCTAGGATTTACACTCTAATGGGAACAGGAAAGAAATAAAAAAAAAGCAAAACCCCATATCTGTAAGCTTTCAAGATTCAACAGACCTCCTCAAGCACACCGTTCAAGAACTATACAAACAGCTGCTCGCAAGGAGATATACTCTCCCACCCCCACATCTGACAAACACCACAGAGATGACTGTGCCAGCTGCCCTTCAGTACATGCCCAGAGGCAGACAGGATGTCTTCACCAAAACAGTCCCATCAATGTATTAGTACACCCATGCACTGCCACGTTAGCTGTCATCACTAACTGCCAGGCAGGACAGCTCCAGACCAAACACACACACAGGCACGCCACAAACACTACAAACAAAACACACAACACAAGGCACAAGAAAAAGTGACCCCCAAAAAGAAAGCCCTACAGCAACAGCAAGTCAGAACAGGTGCTCTGCACCAGACCCTACGAGAGACTCAAATGTCACCACACGCGACTGGAAGCAACTGCCAGAACTGGGATGATGGAGGCCTAAAAAGCCTGCCTTCAAGACAAGAGACCAGAAGGATGGGGACTGAAAACCCCCTAAGACGACACTTAGGAATTCCATTCCCAAGCAAGAGCTCCTGATGCGGCCCAGATGACTTCTGCAAGAGTGAGGATGGAAACAGATGTGCATCATATTCGTTTTGAGATCGCAAGACCTCAAACAGATCTGCAGTTCAAGCAGCGACTGCAAGACAAGAAGTGCTCGGATCACAGCCATGATGACAAAACAAGCATTGAGGCCCTTCAGCACCGCTACCAAGTCGCCTGTCTGGTCAGTCCGGTCTAAAAAGCCAGGAGGATATCAAGACCCGAGAAGCACAGAACAGACACTGCAGAAGCAACACTACAGGACAGACAAACTGAAGGAAACTGTCCTGCCTGGCGCACGCACTCACGCTACAAAATAATCCTGCCTCTTCTATTAGCCTGGTGACCCAGCCACAAGCACCCAGAACGTGACTCAGCCTCAACCACCCTCACAGTGGCACCAAGTCTATTCAGGCAGCAGGCACCACGCTGCTCTGGCTCACAGCTCCCATTAGCCACCCCAGATATGCAAATACCAGGTGCCCCCCAACTTAGCTCTCAGGTTGCTGCATGGTAAAGTCCCTCTGCCTCAAGAAATACAAAGGCACTGATTGTCATCTTAGTCAACTGAAGGCTCATCATCAGCTGCAAAAACAGAGAAACAGCATTCACTAGGACACCAGCCCCATTGCTCACTTTCTCCACAATGCTGACTACTACTGATGCAACGTACGATTGTGCTCACCTGTTCCTCTCCGAGTCCAAGCTCCAACAGTGCAGCCAGTATCATCCACAGCACCTGGGAAAATAAAGGGATTAAATGATCGTTGCATTCAGAACAAGTCAGCCAATGGTGTTTTTTGTTGTTGGAGGTGGTTTTTGTGTGTGTTTCCTTTATTTCTTTTTTTTAAATCTGCCTTAGCTCAACAGCATGCAGAGCACAAACAAGAGAACTGGGGTGTTTCTAGAAGCAACAATCCCCATGCTTTTGCTGCAGCTTATAACATTGAAAGGACAACATGACCCTGCAATTAACTGGAACTTTCTTAACTGGAATTAGCTCAAACTTCTATTTACATTGAAAGAAAAATCCAGGAGGAGAACAGATTATACACCAACAAAATTAATTCCATTCCAGCCCCGGGAAAAAAATCACATACTCTCATCCCCTCCTGTACCTCAGCCGCTTGCCTGCCCCACGTGGCACATGCTTCCATCTCTTCTCCTTACCCACTTATAGCACCTCTAAAAGGCAAACTGGAGTTTTACTCTATTGGATGTAGGAAAATAACTGCAGTGACAACCACACCCCAAAAACAACAGTTACCTCTGCTCATCACGCACCAGAGTCACTGCAGAGGCAGCTCGGGTCGAGACGTCCTGCACTGCGCACTGCATTTCAACCTGAACAAAGGAAAGACACAGGCAGAAGATAAACATTCAGCTGCCAGCAGTAGCACCCATCCCTCAACAACATAAGCGACCCCAGCTTTACTTTTATCCTTTCAAAACAGCAGGCCACTTGCCTCTGGACCTGCAAATTAGGTCCAAGCTTGAAAGGAGCGGCCACCATCATCCACAACACCTGGGAACACAAAAGGACAAAACGACACTGTGCTTGCAAGCACCCACCTGCTACACTGCTCCTCTATCCCAAACAGTCTCACCCCGGACCCTCTGAGGGAAACACCTGAGCGTCTTCCCTTCGCTTCAGATAAGGGATGACCAGGCTGGCAACACTCACCTTCCCTCAGAGCTCCATCACACAAGGATATCCCTTCCCTGTCCACGACTGCACACAAAGCACCTGCAGAGACAAGGGAAAAGCACACTCTGAGGCACCTCACAGCCACAGCGTACCTGCTGCAAGACCTCTCTCTTCCCAGCTCCGGTACTTCAGCTGCTCACCAGCTCTAACTCAGATTCTTCACTCACAGCACCACAGCAAAATCTGCCCAGGCCACACAACACACACTACACAGGCTACATTGCCTAAGACACACAAGCTGGAACGTTCCCACCCAAAAATCAGTCGCATCACACAGGAAGGCTGCCGTACTCTCCGAGAAACCAAACCTACCAGCCCTGAGCAGCTCCCCACCTCCTCCTGCCAACCACACTCAGCAAACACACTATCTACTGCTCAGAAAAACAGAAAGTTAAAACATACACACACAAAAAACAACTGAGCTCCACAAATGCCAAAAAGACATGCACACACAGCAGCCTCGGCAGGGGTAATCAAACTTACCCTTTGCAGATGAAAGAGGTGACTCTGATACAACCCTGCTCAGTCTCTTGGCAATGCTGCATCTACCCTGCCAAGCCACATGTAGCATGAAATGCAGCTGGTTTTAGTCCTCTGGAAAATTACAGAAGTAGGTCTATGCATCCAGAGAATAAATTTAGCTCAAAAACAGAAGAGCAACCCACCATCCCAAAAAACAGTGAGCCAGAAACCTCTATTAAACATCCCTCTCCTAAGTGAATTCCAAGCACTTAAAAATTCTAGAAATCTATAAACTCCAGCCTGCCTAGAGAACCCTGCAACTGACTGAAGGAAAAACAAAGCACTTACCCCAAGGAGCAGCCCAGGCAGAAGGAGCTCTCTGATAGCATGCCTGGGGCTCATATACCATTCGGCCCCGCCCAGCACCCAAACCCAATCACCTGGAAAAGGGGAGGGGCAAAGCACAAGGAAGTAGAAAGAAAGGAGCAGCAGCAGCAGCTGGTTTTTATTTTTTTTTCATTACTATTTTATTTTATTTTAAGATCTGCTTTACTTGAAAACCATGCAGAGAGCAGACAGGTGACCTGTGGTGTTTCTAGAAGCAACAATCCCCATGCTTTTGCTGCAGCTTTTAACATTGAAAGGACGACACGACCAGGCCAGTAACTGGAACTTTTTCAAATAGAATTAGCTCAAACAGGTTCATCATCACTTGCAAAAACAGAGAACCAGCATTCACTAGCACGCCAGCCCTGACACCCACCTCTTGGGCAACGCTCACTACTACTCGTGCAACATACAGTTGTACAATACCTCTCTGTTCAAAACTCCTTTACCTCAGCTGCTCAGTAGCTCCACAGGACAAATGGGCCCGGGCGGCGCCGCGCCGAAATGGGCCCGGGCGGCGCCGCGCCGAAATGGGCCCGGGCGGCGCCGCGCCGAAATGGGCCCGGGCGGCGCCGCGCCGAAATGGGCCCGGGCGGCGCCGCGCCGAAATGGGCCCGGGCGGCGCCGCGCCGAAATGGGCCCGGGCGGCGCCGCGCCGAAATGGGCCCGGGCGGCGCCGCGCCGAAATGGGCCCGGGCGGCCTTATTCTGCAGAGAGGAAGAAGGTGAGCCTGCTCACTCTCCAGGCACTACTGCACTTATGCGGTCAAGAGACATTACCCCACTGTTTCCCAAAAACAACTACCTGGAAACACCTAATAAACATACTTCTAATATGTCAATTCAAGGACATCAAGACTAAAAGGCTGCAAGGTCTAAACACTCGACAGACAGAAAACACACAGGCAAAAGCTCCTGAAATATAACAAACTGTCCCTAAACTTGAAACAGACTACCCCTCACGTGCCCACTGCTGCCATTTTCAGATACACGCTCACACAGGCAGCCTCCATCATACATTTCTCCTAAACCCTGCTGCATCACTTTGACAGCAAGGTTATGACTTTGATAAGATTTGACATAGATTTAAAGGCTCACAGAAAGCCCCGTAATTCTGCAAAAATCAGAAGGGACCCAGAACCACAGAGCAAACACACAAAGTAACATCACCATACTATCCGTAAAACTGCCATAACAACTACTCACCTGAGGAAGAGCTGCGTGCAATACACGCGCCTACTACTAGATTCCTTTACTATGACAGATCCTACCAGTTTTCACCTCAAAAAGATAGGAGTACCGGTTTCGACTTCAAAATGCATCAGTCCATAGAATCTGACCCACCTAAAGAACCCTCCAAAAGACTGAAGGAAAAACAAAGCACTTATCCAAAAGTGCAGCCCAGGCAGAAGGAGCTCTCTGATGGCATACCTTCAACTCAGTTACCATTAGGTCCCACCTGGAACCTGAAGCCAATCACCTGGGAAAGTGCAGGGGGAAAGCATAAAAAAGCAGAAAGAGGAGCAGCAGCAGCTGTGGTTTTATTAACTTCCTTATAAGGCTTAGCTCAACAGCATGCAGAGTGCAGACAGGAGAACTGGGGTGTTTCTAGAAACAAAAATCCCCATGCTTTTGCTGCAGCTTTGAATACTGAAAGGACAATACTACCACGCAAGTAAATGAAGCTTTTTCAGCCGGATTTAGCGCAGACTTGTATTTACGCAGGAAGAAAACTCTAGGAGCAGAACAGATTATGCGCCAAAGAAGAATTCAATTCCATTCCACTCACAGGAAAAATCACTTACTTCAGTAGGCTATCTGAAAACCAAAAGGCTATGCTCACGGGTCAAAACACACTACAGGACACTGGGGCCAGGCCCTCCACTGCACCAAATTAAAACCCATCCCTACACTCACCAAGGTACAAGCCCAACCCAAACACAGAAACAGCATTTCAGCCTCAACACAGTTTTCAGAACTGCTGGAAATCAAGCTTCATACTCAGCGAGGCGTGCTCAGGCTACACAAGACAGGGCTTTGGGCACCTCCTTGCCTACCAAAGAAGACAGCCGTCAGCACCCGCTTTGTTCCGATTCTGAAGACTAACATCACAGCCCACGTTGCCTGGGACACCTGATAAACAGAAGAGAAAGCGGCCATACCGTTTTCAAGCCATCCCTGCACGTGTCGCTCCTTGATCATCCGCAACCTCTTCTCAAATCCTCAACCGCTTCTGTGGAGAGCCTGCCATGGCACCTGCAAAGCAAGACCCTTCGCACTCACCTCATGCTACTTGGCAGTTCTGCTCCAATCCAGCTCACAACCAGCCCGCCCTTCTCGTGCTGCTCTTCAGAGTGCAGCTTGGCCCCACTCAGCCTGTGCGAGACACCTGCAAAAGACAAACAAAAGCATAGGCTGAAGCAGCATCCAAAGCCACAGCACAGCTGGGACAGTTACTCTCATCTGCTGCCTTACCTCGGCGCCCTCACCTGCCCTCGAGGAAGATGCTTCCATCTGCTCTCTTAGGCCAGCTACAACACCCCTGAAATATAAACAGGATTTTTACTGTATTTTGTTCAGTTAACTAACTGCAATAACAGCTGAACCCCTGAAGTACCTGCTGCATCTGTCCATCGCTCACCTTGCCAAAAGCAGCTCCGGTCAAGTCCCGTGTTGTACACTGTGTTTCACCTTCAACAAATGAAAACAGTCACAAGATAATCATTCAGCTGCCAGCATTAGCACCCATCGCTCAACAACACAAAGGGACCCCATTTACAGTATTATCATTTCAAAACAGAAGCCCCCATACCTCAGCACCTCAGAAGTAGATCAAGCCAGTCACCGAGCTGCCTACCGAGTGCTGAACAGTTCCAGAAGGAGCTCTTTCCGTGACAGGTTCCTCCAAAGGTTTACACTCTACTGGGGACAGCATAGAAATAAAAATGAACGTTTCAAAACCCCATATCTGTAAGCTTTCAAGATTCGACAGACCTCCTCAAGCACACCATTCCAGTGCTATGCGAGCAGCTGCTCACAAGCAGCTCAAATCTCCCACGCCCAACATCTGCCAAACACCACAGAGATGACTGTGCCAGCTGCCCTTCAGTACGTGCCCAGAGGCAGACCGGATGTCTTCGCCAAAACAGTCCAGACAATGTATTAGTACACCCATGCAATGCCATGTTAGCTGTCATCACTAACTGCCAGGCAGGACAGCTCCAGACCAAACACATACACACACAGGCACACCACAAACACTACAAACAAAACACACAACACATGGCGCAAGAAAAAGTGACCCCCAAAAGGAAAGCCCTATGACAACAGCAAGTCAGAACAGGCGCTCTGCACGAGACCCTACCAGAGACTCAAATGTCACGACACGCGACTGGAAGCAGCTTCCAGAACTGGGATGATGGAGGCCTAAAAAGCCTGCCTTCAAGACAAGAGACCGGAAGGATGGGGAGTGAAAACCCCCTAAGAACACACTTAGGAATTCGATTCCCAAGCAAGAGCTCCTGATGTGGCCCAGATGACTTCTGCAAGAGTGAGGATGGAAACAGACGCGATCTCAAACCGAATATGATGCACAAGACCTGAAACAGATCTGCAGTTCAAGCAGCGACTGCAAGACAAGAAGTGCTCGAATCAGAATCACGATGACAAAACAAGCATTGAGGCCCTTCAGCACCGCTACCAAGTCCCCTGTCTAGTCAGTCCGGTGTAAAAAGTTAGGAGGATATCAAGACCTGAGAAGCACAGAACAGACGCTGCAGAAGCAACACTACAAGACAGACGAACAGAAGGAAACTGTCCTGCCTGGCGCACGCACTCACACTACAAAATAATCCTGCCTCTTCTATTAGCCTGGTGACCCAGCCACAAGCACCCTGAACGTGACCCAGCCTCAACCACCTTCACAGTGGCACCAAGTCTATTCATCCAGCAGGCACCACGCTGCTCTGGCTCCCAGCTCCCATTAGCCACCCCAGATATGCAAATACCAGGCGCCCCCCAACTTAGCTCTCAGGCTGCTGCATGGTAAAGTCCCTCCGCCTCAAGAAATGCACAGGCACCGTTTGTCATCTTAGTCAACTGAAGGCTCATCATCAGCTGCAAAAACAGAGAAAGAGCATTCACTAGCACGCCGGCCACGATGCCCACCTTCTCCACGATGCTGACTACTGCTGATGCAACATACAGTTCTGCTCACCTCTTCCTCTCCGAATCCAAGCTCCAACAGTGCAGCCAGTATCATCCACACCACCTGGGAAAACAAAGGGATTAAATGATAGTTGCATTCACAACAAGTCTACCAATGGTGTTTTATTTTGTTCTTCATTTGTGTGTGTGTGTTTGTTTTTTTTTTTTTTGTTTACCTGTTTCTTTTTTTTGGGGGGGATCTGCTTTAGCTCAACAGAATGCAGAGTGCAGATGAGACCTGAGGTGTTTCTAAAAGCAACAATCCCCATGCTTTCGCTGAAGCTTTGAATATTAAAAGGACAATACAACCCAGCAAGTAACTGAAACTTTCTTAACTGGAATTAGCTCAAATTTTATTATTTTTTTTAAACTTAGAAAGAAAAATCCAAGAGCAGAACAGATTATACACCAACAAAATCAATTCCATTCCATCCCCAGAAAAAAATCACATACTCTCATCCCCTCCTGTACCTCAGCCGCTTGCCTGCCCCACGTGGCACATGCTTCCATCTCTTCTCCTTACCCACTTATAGCACCTCTAAAAGGCAAACTGGAGTTTTACTCTATTGGATGTAGGAAAATAACTGCAGTGACAACCACACCCCAAAAACAACAGTTACCTCTGCTCATCACACACCAGAGTCACTGCAGAGGCAGCTTGGGTCGAGACGTCCTGCACTGCGCACTGCACGCTGCATTTCAGCCTGAACAAGGGAAAGACACAGGCAGAAGATAAACATTCAGCTGCCAGCAGTAGCACCCATCCCTCAACAACATAAGCAACCCCAGCTTTACTTTTACCCTTTCAAAACAGCACTCCACTTGCCTCTGGACCTGCAAATTAGGTCCAAGCTTGAAAGGAGCGGCCAGCATCACCCACGCCACCTGGGAACACAAAAGGATACAATGGCCACGGTGCTTGCAAGCACCCACCTGCCACACTGCTCCTCTATCCCAATCAGCCTCACCTCGGACCCTCACAGGGAAACACCTGAGCGTCTTCCCTTTGCTTCGGATAAGGCATGACCAGGCTGACACCTCTCACCTTCCCTCAGAGCTTCCTAACATGAAGATTTCCCGTCCCTCTCCACAACTGCACAAAGCACCTGCAGAGACAAGAGAAATGCACACTCTGAGGCACCTCACAGCCACAGCGTACCTGCTGCAAGACCTCTCTCTTCCCAGCTCCGGTACTTCAGCTGCTCACCAGCTCTGAGATTGTTCACTCACAACACCACAGCAAGCTGCACCCGGGCCACACAACACACACTACACAAGCTACATTGCTTAAGACATATGAGCTGGAACGTTCCCACCCAACAATCAGTCGCATCACACAGGAAGGATGCCGCACACTCCTAGAAACCAAACCTACCAGTCCTGAGCAGCTCCCCACCTCCTCCTGCCAACCACGCTCAGCACACACACTATTTACTGCTCAGAAAAACAGAAAGTTAAAACATACACACAAAAAAAAACAACCGAGCTCCACAAATGCCAAAAAGACATGCACACACAGCAGCCTCGGCAGGGGTAGTCACAGACTTACCCTTTGCAGATGAAAGAGGTGACTCTGATACAACTCTGCTCAGTGTCTTGGTAACGCCGCATCTACGCTGCCAAGCCATATGTAGCATTCAATCAAGCTGGTTTTAGTCCTCTGGAGAGTTACACAAGTGGGTTTATACATCTAGAGATTAAAACATAGCTCAAAAACAGAAGAGTATCCCACCATCCCAAAAAAAACAGTGAGCCAGCAGCCCCTACTAAACATCCCGCTACTGAGTGAATTCCAAGCACTTAAAATCCAGAAATCCATAGGCTCCAGTCTGCCTAGAGAACCCTGCAACTGACTGAAGGAAAACCAAAGCACTTACCCCAAAGAGCAGCCCAAGCACAAGGAGCTCTCTGATAGCATGCCTGGGGCTCATATAGCATTCAGCCCCGCCCAGCACCCAAACCCAATCACCTGGGAAAGGGGAGGGGCAAAGCACAAGAAAGTAGGAAGAGAGCAAAAGAAGCAGCTGTGTTTATTTTTTTTTCCTTTGTTTTTTAAAATCTGGTTTATCTCAAAAACATTCCAAGAGCAGACAAGAGACCTGTGGTGTTTCTAGAAGCAAAACTCCCCTTTTGCTTTTGCTGCAGCTTTTAATGTTGAACTGATAATGTCACCAAGCAAGTAACTGAAACTTCTTCAACTGGAATTAGTTTACACACGCTCACCGTCATCTGCAAACACAGAGAACCAGCATTCACTAGCCCTAACCCTAACCCCAACCCTCACCCTAAGCTCTAACCCTAGCCCCAGCCCTAGTCCCCGAGAACTGCATTTCCCGGTGTGCTCTGGGCACCCAACATGGCCTCCCGGAAGTCCGGAGTCCCAGAACTACATTTCCCGGTATGCTCTGGGCACCCAACATGGCCTCCCGGAAGTCCGGAGTCCCAGAACTACATTTCCCGGCACGCTCTGGGCACTTAACGCAGCCTACTGGAAGCCTTGTGCCGGAAAACTACACCTACCAGCATTCCCTGGGCAGCCGGCACGGCGAATCAGAGGCCGAGTTGTCGAGAACTCCATTTAACAGCACTCCCTGTAACCCTAGCCCTTACCGCCCTTACACAAAAAAGCCGCAAGCCCTAACCCTAAAAATCCTCGAAACCCCTACAGACCTAAGCCAAACTATCCACCACACTAAACCCCTGAAGTCCTATGCCTAAAAGCCCTAACCCAAACACTTAAGACGCTCAAATCCCACACCCACAAAATTAAGATGCTCAAATCCCAAACCCCAAAAAATAGGACGCTCAAATCCCAAACCCCCTTCCGAAAAAGAAAATAAGAAAAATAAATCAAACAAAACAAAAACAACAAAAGGGGTAGACCTGGTGGCATCTGCCCTATAACCCTGCAAAAATCATGAGGGACATAGAACAACAAAGCAAACACACAAAATAACATTGACATCCTATCCATAAAAGTGCTATAACAATTAATCACCTCCAAAGAGCTTCATGCAATAAATGCACGTACTACTAGATTGGTTTCCTCTAAAATATCGTACAAGACTCTGACCCACGAAAAGAACCCTGCATGTAGCTAACAGAAGAATAAACAAAGCACCGACCCCAAAGAGCAGCCCACGCAGAAGGAGCTCTCTGATAGAACGCCTAGGGCTCGTATAACATTTGGCCCCGCCCAGCACCCAAACCCAATCACCTGGGAAAGAGGAGGGGGCAAAGCACAAGAAAGAGAGCAGGAGCAGCAGCTGTGTTCTTTTATTTATTTTTTTATTTATTTGTCACCTATCCCTAGTTTACAGCATGCGGAGTGCAGACAAAAGAATTGCGGTGTTTCTAGAAGCAAAATTTACCGTATTTTTGCCTCAGCTTTGAACATAGAAAGGACAATACAACCAAGAAAGTAAATGAAATATTTTCAACGGGAATTAGCACGAACCTTTCATTTACATATGAAGAAAAATCTAGGAGCGTAGGAAATTACACATCAAAAAAAAAAAAAGACGTAATAAGCAACGCGCGTGCACGGCCCCTGGCCGCCTGCAGTACTCGTTTTCCACCAGCAGGTGGCGGCAGAGGGGCGCCCTCGGGCGTCACCGGGCATGAGCTCCCCTCGGCCGCCTGCAGTACCCCTTTTCCACCAGCAGGTGGCGGCAGAGGGGCGCCTTCGGGCGTCACCGGGCATGAGCTCCACTCGGCCGCCTGCAGTACTCGTTTTCCACCAGCAGGTGGCGGCAGAGGGGCGCCCTCGGGCGTCACCGGGCATGAGCTCCCCTCAGCCGCCTGCAGTACCCCTTTTCCACCAGCAGGTGGCGGCAGAGGGGCGCCCTTGGGCGTCACCGGGCATGAGCTCCCCTCGGCCGCCTGCAGTACCCCTTTTCCACCAGCAGCTGGCGGCAGAGGGGCACCCTTGGGCGTCACCGGGCATGAGCTCCCCCCGGCCGCCTGCAGTACCCCTTTTCCACCAGCAGGTGGCGGCAGAGGGGCGCCCTCGGGCGTCACCGGGCATGAGCTCCCCTCGGCCGCCTGCAGTACCCCTTTTCCACCAGCAGGTGGCGGCAGAGGGGCGCCCTCGGGCGGCACCGGGCATGAGCTCTCCCCGGCCGCCTGCAGTACCCCTTTTCCACCAGCAGGTGGCGGCAGAGGGGCGCCCTCGGGCGTCACCGGGCATGAGCTCCCCCCGGCCGCCTGCAGTACCCCTTTTCCACCAGCAGGTGGCGGCAGAGGGGCGCCCTCGGGTGGCACCGGGCATGAGCTCCCCTCGGCCGCCTGCAATACCCCTTTTCCACCAGCAGGTGGCGGCAGAGGGGCGCCCTCTGGCATCACCGGGCATGAGCTCCCCCCGGCCGCCTGCAGTACCCCTTTTCCACCAGCAGGGGGCGGCCTAACCCTAACCCTAACCTAACCCGAACCCCAACTCCAACCCCAACCATAACCCTAATGGCGTCACCCCGGCAACCGCACCCCGCACACTTGGTTCCCCCCTCATTTTAGTTCCCCCCGGTGCGCCCCACAAAAGTGTCCCCCCAGAACCCGCACCCCGCACACTTGGTTCCCCCCTCCTTTTGGTGCCCCCTGGTGCGCCCCGCAAATGTGTCCCCCCGGAACCCGAACCCCGCACACTTGGTTCCCCCCTCATTTTGGTTCCCCCCCCCGGTGCGCCCCGCAAATGTGTCCCCCTGGAACCCGAACCCCGCACACTTGGTTCCCCCCTCACTTTGGTTCCCCCCCCCGGTGCGCCTGGCAAGTGTGGCCCCCCGGAACCCGCACCCCGCACACTTGGTTCCTATCTCATTTTGGTTCCCCCCCCCCTTGGGGTCCCCCCAAGCCCCATGGACCCCCCCCCCTTGGTGCCCCACCCCCCGTCCTACCCGTGCCCGCAGCAGCCGCTCGCGCTCCGCCAGCGCCTCCCGCACCCGACGCTGCATCTCGGCCAGGTGGAGGCAGGCGCAGGGGGGGAGAATAAATTGGGGGTGTCTGCGGGCGCATTTAAGGGGCGGAGGGGACTGGTTCTCACCTGTAGAACTCGGCGTCGAGCCCCCCCGGGAGCAGCTGCAGGGCCAGGATGCCTGGGGGGGTGCGGGGGGGACATGTCAGCACCGGGCATGAGCTCCCCTCGGCCGCCTGCAGGACCCCTTTTCCACCAGCAGGTGGCGGCAGAGGGGAGCCCTCGGGCGTCACCGGGCATGAGCTCCCCTCGGCCGCCTGCAGTACCCCTTTTCCACCAGCAGCTGGCGGCAGAGGGGCGCCCTCGGGCGTCACCGGGCATGAGCTCCCCTCGGCCGCCTGCAGTACCCCTTTTCCACCAGCAGGTGGCGGCAGAGGGGCGCCCTCGGGCGGCACCGGGCATGAGCTCCCCTCGGCCGCCTGCAGTACCCCTTTTCCACCAGCAGGTGGCGGCAGAGGGGCGCCCTCGGGCGTCACCGGGCATGAGCTCCCCTCGGCCGCCTGCAGTACCCCTTTTCCACCAGCAGGTGGCGGCAGAGGGGCGCCCTCGGGCGTCACCGGGCATGAGCTCCCCTCGGCCGCCTGCAGTACCCCTTTTCCACCAGCAGGTGGCGGCACAGAGGCGCCCTCGGGCGTCACCGGGCATGAGCTCCCCTCGGCCGCCTGCAGTACCCCTTTTCCACCAGCACGTGACGGCAGAGGGGCGCCCTCGGGCGTCACCGGCCATGAGCTCCCCTCGGCCGCCTGCAGTACTCGTTTTCCACCAGCAGGTGGCGGCAGAGGGGCGCCCTCGGGCGTCACCGGGCATGAGCTCCCCCCGGCCGCCTGCAGTACCCCTTTTCCACCCGCAGGGGGCGGCCTAACCCTAACCCTAACCTAACCCGAACCCCAACTCCAACCCCAACCTTAACCCTAATGGCGTCCCTCCGGCAACCGCACCCCGCACACTTGGTTCCCCCCTCATTTTCATTCCCCCCGGTGCGCCCCGCAAATTTGTCCCCCCGGAACCCGAACCCCGCACACTTGGTTCCCCCCTCATTTTGGTTCCCCCCCCGGTGCGCCCCGCAAATGTGTCCCCCTGGAACCCGAACCCCGCACACTTGGTTCCCCCCTCACTTTGGTTCCCCCCCCCGGTGCGCCTGGCAAGTGTGTCCCCCCGGAACCCGCACCCCGCAAACTTGGTTCCTCCCTCATTTTGGTTCCCCCCCCCCTTGGGGTCCCCCCAAGCCCCATGGACCCCCACCCCCTTGGTGCCCCATCCCCCGTCCTACCCGTGCCCGCAGCAGCCGCTCGCGCTCCGCCAGCGCCTCCCGCACCCGACGCTGCATCTCGGCCAGGTGGAGGCAGGCGCTGGGGGGGGGGAATAAATTGGGGGGGGGCTGGGGGCGCATTTAGGGGGCGGAGGGGACTGGTTCTCACCTGTAGAACTCGGCGTCGAGCCCCCCCGGGGGCAGCTGCAGGGCCAGGATGCCTGGGGGGGTGCGGGGGGGACATGTCAGCACCGGGCATGAGCTCCCCTCGGCCGCCTGCAGTACCCCTTTTCCACCAGCAGGTGGCGGCAGAGGGGCGCCCTCGGGCGGCACCGGGCATGAGCTCCCCTCGGCCGCCTGCAGTACCCCTTTTCCACCAGCAGGTGGCGGCAGAGGGGCGCCCTCGGGCGTCACCGGGCATGAGCTCCCCTCGGCCGCCTGCAGTACCCCTTTTCCACCAGCAGGTGGCGGCAGAGGGGCGCCCTCGGGCGGCACCGGGCATGAGCTCCCCTCGGCCGCCTGCAGTACTCGTTTTCCACCAGCAGGTGGCGGCAGAGGGGCGCCCTTGGGCGTCACCGGGCATGAGCTCCCCCCGGCCGCCTGCAGTACCCCTTTTCCACCCGCAGGGGGCGGCCTAACCCTAACCCTAACCTATCCCGAACCCCAGCTCCAACCCCAACCCTAACCCTAATGGCGTCCCCCCGGCAACCGCACCCCGCACACTTGGTTCCCCCCTCATTTTAGTTCCCCCCGGTGCGCCCCACAAAAGTGTCCCCCCAGAACCCGCACCCCGCACACTTGGTTCCCCCCTCCTTTTGGTTCCACCTGGTGCGCCCCGCAAATGTGTCCCCCCGGAACCCGAACCCCGCACACTTGGTTCCCCCCTCACTTTGGTTCCCCCCCCCCTTGGGGTCCCCCCAAGCCCCATGGACCCCCCCCCCTTGGTGCCCCACCCCCCGTCCTACCCGTGCCCGCAGCAGCCGCTCGCGCTCCGCCAGCGCCTCCCGCACCCGACGCTGCATCTCGGCCAGGTGGAGGCAGGCGCTGGGGGGGGGAATAAATTGGGGGTGTCTGGGGGCGCATTTAGGGGGCGGAGGGGACTGGTTCTCACCTGTAGAATTCGGCGTCGAGCCCCCCCGGGAGCAGCTGCAGGGCCAGGATGCCTGGGGGGGTGCGGGGGGGACATGTCAGCACCGGGCATGAGCTCCCCTCGGCCGCCTGCAGTACCCCTTTTCCACCAGCAGGTGGCGGCAGAGGGTCGCCCTCGGGCGTCACCGGGCATGAGCTCCCCTCGGCCGCCTGCAGTACCCCTTTTCCACCAGCAGGTGGCGGCAGAGGGGCGCCCTCGGGCGTCACCGGGCATGAGCTCCCCTCGGCCGCCTGCAGTACCCCTTTTCCACCAGCAGGTGGCGGCAGAGGGGCGCCCTCGGGCATCACCGGGCATGAGCTCCCCTCGGCCGCCTGCAGTACCCGTTTTCCACCAGCAGGTGGCGGCAGAGGGGCGCCCTCGGGCGTCACCGGGCATGAGCTCCCCTCGGCCGCCTGCAGTACCCCTTTTCCACCAGCAGGTGGCGGCAGAGGGGCGCCCTCGGGCGTCACCGGGCATGAGCTCCCCTCGGCCGCCTGCAGTACCCCTTTTCCACCAGCAGGTGGCGGCAGAGGGGCGCCCTCGGGCGTCACCGGGCATGAGCTCCCCTCGGCCGCCTGCAGTACCCCTTTTCCACCAGCAGGTGGCGGCAGAGGGGCGCCCTCGGGCGTCACGGGGCATGAGCTCCCCTCGGCCGCCTGCAGTACCCCTTTTCCACCAGCAGGTGGCGGCAGAGGGGCGCCCTCGGGTGTCACCGGGCATGAGCTCCCCTCGGCCGCCTGCAGTACTCGTTTTCCACCAGCAGGTGGCGGCAGAGGGGCGCCCTCGGGCGTCACCGGGCAGGAGCTCCCCTCGGCCGCCTGCAGTATCCCTTTTCCACCAGCAGGTGGCGGCAGAGGGGTGCCCTCCGGCGGCACCGGGCATGAGCTCCCCTCGGCCGCCTGCAGTACCCCTTTTCCAGCAGCAGCTGGCGGCAGAGGGGCGCCCTCGGGAGTCACCGGGCATGACCCCCCCTCGGCCGCCTGCAGTACTCGTTTTCCACCAGCAGGTGGCGGCAGAGGGGCGCCCTCGGGCGTCACCGGGCATGAGCTCCCCTCGGCCGCCTGCAGTACCCCTTTTCCACCAGCAGGTGGCGGCAGAGGGGCGCCCTCGGGCGTCACCGGGCATGAGCTCCCCTCGGCCGCCTGCAGTACCCCTTTTCCACCAGCAGGTGGCGGCAGAGGGGCGCCTTCGGGCGTCACCGGGCATGAGCTCCCCTCGGCCGCCTGCAGTACCCCTTTTCCACCAGCAGGTGGCGGCAGAGGGGCGCCTTCGGGCGTCACCGGGCATGAGCTCTCCCCAGCCACCTGCAGTACCCCTTTTCCACCAGCAGGTGGGGGCAGAGGGGCGCCCTCGGGCGTCACCGGGCATGAGCTCCCCTCGGCCGCCTGCAGTACCCCTTTTCCACCAGCAGGTGGCGGCAGAGGGGCGCCCTCGGGTGGCACCGGGCATGAGCTCCCCTCGGCCGCCTGCAATACCCCTTTTCCACCAGCAGTTGGCGGCAGAGGGGCGCCCTCTGGCATTACCGGGCATGAGCTCCCCCCGGCCGCCTGCAGTACCCCTTTTCCACCAGCAGGGGGCGGCCTATCCCTAACCCTAACCTAACCCGAACCCCAACTCCAACCCCAACCTTAACCTAATGGCGTCCCCCCGGCAACCGCACCCCGCACACTTGGTTCCCCCCTCATTTTAGTTCCCCCCGGTGCGCCCCACAAAAGTGTCCCCCCAGAACCCGCACCCCGCACACTTGGTTCCCCCCTCCTTTTCGTTCCCCCTGGTGCGCCCCGCAAATTTGTCCCCCCGGAACACGAACCCTGCACACTTGGTTCCCCCCTCATTTTGGTTCCCCCCCCGGTGCGCCCCGCAAATGTGTCCCCCCGGAACCCGAACCCCGCACAATTGGTTCCCCCCTCACTTTGGTTCCCCCCCCCATTGGGGTCCCCCCAAGCCCCATGGACCCCCCCCCCTTGGTGCCCCACCCCCCGTCCTACCCGTGCCCGCAGCAGCCGCTCGCGCTCCGCCAGCGCCTCCCGCACCCGACGCTGCATCTCGGACAGGTGGAGGCAGGCGCTGGGGGGGGGAATTAATTGGGGGTGTCTGGGGGCGCATTTAGGGGGCGGAGGGGACTGCTTCTCACCTGTAGAACTCGGCGTCGAGCCCCCCCGAGAGCAGCTGCAAGGCCAGGATGCCTGGGGGGGTGCGGGGGGGACATGTCAGCACCGGGCATGAGCTCCCCTCGGCCGCCTGCAGTACCCCTTTTCCACCAGCAGGTGGCGGCAGAGGGGCGCCCTCGGGCGTCACCGGGCATGAGCTCCCCTCGGCCGCCTGCAGTACCCCTTTTCCACCAGCAGGTGGCGGCAGAGGGGCGCCCTCGGGCGTCACCGGGCATGAGCTCCCCTCGGCCGCCTGCAGTACCCCTTTTCCACCAGCAGGTGGCGGCAGAGGGGCGCCCTCGGGCATCACCGGGCATGAGCTCCCCTCGGCCGCCTGCAGTACCCGTTTTCCACCAGCAGCTGGCGGCAGAGGGGCGCCCTCGGACGTCACCGGGCATGAGCTCCCCTCGGCCGCCTGCAGTACCCCTTTTCCACCAGCAGGTGGCGGCAGAGGGGCGCCCTCGGGCGGCACCGGGCATGAGCTCCCCTCGGCCGCCTGCAGTACCCCTTTTCCACCAGCAGGTGGCGGCAGAGGGGCGCCCTCGGGCGTCACCGGGCATGAGCTCCCCTCGGCCGCCTGCAGTACCCCTTTTCCACCAGCAGGTGGCGGCAGAGGGGCGCCCTCGGGCGGCACCGGGCATGAGCTCCCCTCGGCCGCCTGCAGTACCCCTTTTCCACCAGCAGGTGGCGGCAGAGGGGCGCCCTCGGGCGTCACCGGGCATGAGCTCCCCTCGGCCGCCTGCAGTACCCCTTTTCCACCAGCAGGTGGCGGCAGAGGGGCGCCCTCGGGCGTCACCGGGCATGAGCTCCCCTCGGCCGCCTGCAGTACCCCTTTTCCACCAGCAGGTGGCGGCAGAGGGGCGCCCTCGGGCGTCACCGGGCATGAGCTCCCCTCGGCCGCCTGCAGTACCCCTTTTCCACCAGCAGGTGGCGGCAGAGGGGCGCCCTCGGGCGTCACCGGGCATGAGCTCCCCTCGGCCGCCTGCAGTACTCGATTTCCACCAGCAGGTGGCGGCAGAGGGGCGCCCTCGGGCGTCACCGGGCATGAGCTCCCCCCGGCCGCCTGCAGTACCCCTTTTCCACCCGCAGGGGGCGGCCTAACCCTAACCCTAACCTATCCCGAACCCCAACTCCAACCCCAACCTTAACCCTAATGGCGTCCCCCCGGCAACCGCACCCCGCACACTTGGTTCCCCCCTCATTTTGGTTCCCCCCCCGGTGCGCCCCGCAAATGTGTCCCCCTGGAACCCGAACCCCGCACACTTGGTTCCCCCCTCACTTTGGTTCCCCCCCCCGGTGCGCCTGGCAAGTGTGTCCCCCCGGAACCCGCACCCCGCAAACTTGGTTCCTCCCTCATTTTGGTTCCCCCCCCCATTGGAGTCCCCCCAAGCCCCATGGACCCCCCCCCCTTGGTGCCCCATCCCCCGTCCTACCCGTGCCCGCAGCAGCCGCTCGCGCTCCGCCAGCGCCTCCCGCACCCGACGCTGCATCTCGGACAGGTGGAGGCAGGCGCTGGGGGGGGGAATAAATTGGGGGTGTCTGGGGGCGCATTTAGGGGGCGGAGGGGACTGGTTCTCACCTGTAGAACTCGGCGTCGAGCCCCCCCAGGAGCAGCTGCAGGGCCAGGATGCCTGGGGGGGTGCGGGGGGGACATGTCAGCACCGGGCATGAGCTCCCCTCGGCCGCCAGCAGTACCCCTTTTCCACCAGCAGGTGGCGGCAGAGGGGCGCCCTCGGGCGTCACCGGGCATGAGCTCCCCTCGGCCGCCTGCAGTACCCCTTTTCCACCAGCAGGTGGCGGCAGAGGGGCGCCCTCGGGCGGCACCGGGCATGAGCTCCCCTCGGCCGCCTGCAGTACTCGATTTCCACCAGCAGGTGGCGGCAGAGGGGCGCCCTCGGGCGTCACCGGGCATGTGCTCCCCCCGGCCGCCTGCAGTACCCCTTTTCCACCCGCAGGGGGCGGCCTAACCCTAACCCTAACCTAACCCGAACCCCAACTCCAACCCCAACCTTAACCCTAATGGCGTCCCCCCGGCAACCGCACTCCGCACACTTGGTTCCCCCCTCATTTTCGTTCCCCCCGGTGCGCCCCACAAAAGTGTCCCCCCAGAACCCGCACCCCGCACACTTGGTTCCCCCCTCATTTTGGTTCCCCCCCGGTGCGCCCCGCAAATGTGTCCCCCTGGAACCCGAACCCCGCACACTTGGTTCCCCCCTCACTTTGGTTCCCCCCCCCGGTGCGCCTGGCAAGTGTGTCCCCCCGGAACCCGCACCCCGCAAACTTGGTTCCCCCCTCATTTTGGTTCCCCCCCCCCTTGGGGTCCCCCCAAGCCCCATGGACCCCCACCCCCTTGGTGCCCCATCCCCCGTCCTACCCGTGCCCGCAGCAGCCGCTCGCGCTCCGCCAGCGCCTCCCGCACCCGACGCTGCATCTCGGACAGGTGGAGGCAGGCGCTGGGGGGGGGGAATAAATTGGGGGGGGGCTGGGGGCGCATTTAGGGGGCGGAGGGGACTGGTTCTCACCTGTAGAACTCGGCGTCGAGCCCCCCCGGGGGCAGCAGCAGGGCCAGGATGCCTGGCGGGGTGCGGGGGGGACATGTAAGCACCGGGACTGAGCTCCCCTCGGCCGCCTGCAGTACCCCTTTTCCACCAGCAGGTGGCGGCAGAGGGGCGCCCTCGGGCGTCACCGGGCATGAGCTCCCCTCGGCCGCCTCCAGTACCCCTTTTCCACCAGCAGGTGGCGGCAGAGGGGCGCCCTCGGGCGTCACCGGGCATGAGCTCCCCTCGGCCGCCTGCAGTACCCCTTTTCCACCAGCAGGTGGCGGCAGAGGGGCGCCCTCGGGCGTCACCGGGCATGAGCTCCCCTCGGCCGCCTGCAGTACCCCTTTTCCACCAGCAGGTGGCGGCAGAGGGGCGCCCTCGGGCGTCACCGGGCATGAGCTCCCCTCGGCCGCCTGCAGTACCCCTTTTCCACCAGCAGGTGGCGGCAGAGGGGCGCCCTCGGGCGTCACCGGGCATGAGCTCCCCTCGGCCGCCTGCAGTACCCCTTTTCCACCAGCAGGTGGCGGCAGAGGGGCGCCCTCGGGCGTCACCGGGCATGAGCTCCCCTCGGCCGCCTGCAGTACCCCTTTTCCACCAGCAGGTGGCCGCAGAGGGGCGCCCTCGGGCGGCACCGGGCATGAGCTCCCCTCGGCCGCCTGCAGTACCCCTTTTCCACCAGCAGGTGGCAGCAGAGGGGCGCCCTCGGGCGGCACCGGGCATGAGCTCCCCTCGGCCGCCTGCAGTACCCCTTTTCCACCAGCAGGTGGCGGCAGAGGGGCGCCCTCAGGCGTCACCGGGCATGAGCTCCCCTCGGCCGCCTGCAGTACCCCTTTTCCACCAGCAGGTGGCGGCAGAGGGGCGCCCTCGGGCGTCACCGGGCATGAGCTCCCCTCGGCCGCCTGCAGTACCCCTTTTCCACCAGCAGGTGGCGGCAGAGGGGCGCCCTCGGGCGTCACCGGGCATGAGCTCCCCTCGGCCGCCTGCAGTACTCGATTTCCACCAGCAGGTGGCGGCAGAGGGGCGCCTTCGGGCGTCACCGGGCATGAGCTCCCCTCGGCCGCCTGAAGTACTCGTTTTCCACCAGCAGGTGGCAGCAGAGGGGCGCCCTCGGGCGTCACCGAGCATGAGCTCCCCCCGGCCGCCTGCAGTACCCCTTTTCCACCCGCAGGGGGCGGCCTAACCCTAACCCTAACCTAACCCGAACCCCAACTCCAACCCCAACCTTAACCCTAATGGCGTCCCCCCGGCAACCGCACTCCGCACACTTGGTTCCCCCCTCATTTTCGTTCCCCCCGGTGCGCCCCACAAAAGTGTCCCCCCAGAACCCGCACCCCGCACACTTGGTTCCCCCCTCACTTTGGTTCCCCCCCCGGTGCGCCCCGCAAATGTGTCCCCCTGGAACCCGAACCCCGCACACTTGGTTCCCCCCTCACTTTGGTTCCCCCCCCCGGTGCGCCTGGCAAGTGTGTCCCCCCGGAACCCGCACCCCGCAAACTTGGTTCCTCCCTCATTATGGTTCCCCCCCCCCTTGGGGTCCCCCCAAGCCCCATGGACCCCCACCCCCTTGGTGCCCCATCCCCCGTCCTACCCGTGCCCGCAGAAGCCGCTCGCGCTCCGCCAGCGCCTCCCGCACCCGACGCTGCATCTCGGACAGGTGGAGGCAGGCGCTGGGGGGGGGGAATAAATTGGGGGGGGGCTGGGGGCGCATTTAGGGGGCGGAGGGGACTGGTTCTCACCTGTAGAACTCGGCGTCGAGCCCCCCCGGGGGCAGCAGCAGGGCCAGGATGCCTGGGGGGGTGCGGGGGGGACATGTCAGCACCGGGCATGAGCTCCCCTCGGCCGCCTGCAGTACCCCTTTTCCACCAGCAGGTGGCGGCAGAGGGGCGCCCTCGGGCGTCACCGGGCATGAGCTCCCCTCGGCCGCCTGCAGTACCCCTTTTCCACCAGCAGGTGGCGGCAGAGGGGCGCCCTCGGGCGTCACCGGGCATGAGCTCCCCTCGGCCGCCTGCAGTACCCCTTTTCCACCAGCAGGTGGCGGCAGAGGGGCGCCCTCGGGCGTCACCGGGCATGAGCTCCCCTCGGCCGCCTGCAGTACCACTTTTCCACCAGCAGGTGGCGGCAGAGGGGCGCCCTCGGGCGTCACCGGGCATGAGCTCCCCTCGGCCGCCTGCAGTACCCCTTTTCCACCAGCAGGTGGCGGCAGAGGGGCGCCCTCGGGCGTCACCCGGCATGAGCTCCCCCCGGCCGCCTGCAGTACCCCTTTTCCACCCGCAGGGGGCGGCCTAACCCTAACCCTAATTTAACCCGAACCCCAACTCCAACCCCAACCCTAACCCTAATGGCGTCCCCCCGGCAACCGCACCCCGCACACTTGGTTCCCCCCTCATTTTAGTTCCCCCCGGTGCGCCCCACAAAAGTGTCCCCCCAGAACCCGCACCCCGCACACTTGGTTCCCCCCTCCTTTTGGTTCCCCCTGGTGCGCCCCGCAAATTTGTCCCCCCGGAACCCGAACCCCGCACACTTGGTTCCCCCCTCACTTTGGTTCCCCCCCCCATTGGAGTCCCCCCAAGCCCCATGGACCCCCACCCCCTTGGTGCCCCATCCCCCGTCCTACCCGTGCCCGCAGCAGCCGCTCGCGCTCCGCCAGCGCCTCCCGCACCCGACGCTGCATCTCGGACAGGTGGAGGCAGGCGCTGGGGGGGGGAATAAATTGGGGGTGACTGGGGGCGCATTTAGGGGGCGGAGGGGACTGGTTCTCACCTGTAGAACTCGGCGTCGAGCCCCCCCGGGAGCAGCAGCAGGGCCAGGATGCCTGGGGGGGTGCGGGGGGGACATGTCAGCACGGGGCATGAGCTCCCCTCGGCCGCCTGCAGTACCCCTTTTCCACCAGCAGGTGGCGGCAGAGGGGCGCCCTCGGGCGTCACCGGGCATGAGCTCCCCTCGGCCGCCTGCAGTACTCGTTTTCCACCAGCAGGTGGCGGCAGAGGGGCGCCCTCGGGCGTCACCGGGCATGAGCTCCCCTCGGCCGCCTGCAGTACCCCTTTTCCACCAGCAGGTGGCGGCAGAGGGGCGCCCTCGGGCGTCACCGGGCATGAGCTCCCCTCGGCCGCCTGCAGTACTCGTTTTCCACCAGCAGGTGGCGGCAGAGGGGCGCCCTCGGGAGTCACCGGGCATGAGCTCCCCCCGGCCGCCTGCAGTACCCCTTTTCCACCCGCAGGGGGCGGCCTAACCCTAACCCTAACCTAACCCGAACCCCAACTCCAACCCCAACCTTAACCCTAATGGCGTCCCCCCGGCAACCGCACCCCGCACACTTGGTTCCCCCCTCATTTTAGTTCCCCCCGGTGCGCCCCACAAAAGTGTCCCCCCAGAACCCGCACCCCGCACACTTGGTTCCCCCCTCCTTTTGGTTCCCCCTGGTGCGCCCCGCAAATTTGTCCCCCCGGAACCCGAACCCCGCACACTTGGTTCCCCCCTCATTTTGGTTCCCCCCCCGGTGCGCCCCGCAAATGTGTCCCCCCGGAACCCGCACCCCACACACTTGGTTCCCCCCTCACTTTGGTTCCCCCCCCCGGTGCGCCTGGCAAGTGTGTCCCCCCGGAATCCGCACCCTGCACACTTGGTTCCCCCCTCATTTTGGTTCCCCCCCCCCCTTGGGGTCCCCCCAAGCCCCATGGACCCCCCCCCCTTGGTGCCCCATCCCCCGTCCTACCCGTGCCCGCAGCAGCCGCTCGCGCTTTGCCAGCGCCTCCCGCACCCGACGCTGCATCTCGGACAGGTGGAGGCAGGCGCTGGGGGAGGGAATAAATTGGGGGTGTCTGGGGGCGCATTTAGGGGGCGGAGGGGACTGGTTCTCACCTGCAGAACTCGGCGTCGAGCCCCCCCGGGAGCAGCTGCAGGGCCAGGATGCCTGGGGGGGTGCGGGGGGGACATGTCAGCACCGGGCATGAGCTCCCCTCGGCCGCCTGCAGTACCCCTTTTCCACCAGCAGGTGGCGGCAGAGGGGCGCCCTCGGGCGGCACCGGGCATGAGCTCCCCTCGGCCGCCTGCAGTACCCCTTTTCCACCAGCAGGTGGCGGCAGAGGGGCGCCCTCGGGCATCACCGGGCATGAGCTCCCCTCGGCCACCTGCAGTACCCCTTTTCCACCAGCAGCTGGCGGCAGAGGGGCGCCCTCGGACGTCACCGGGCATGAGCTCCCCTCGGCCGCCTGCAGTACCCCTTTTCCACCAGCAGGTGGCGGCAGAGGGGCGCCCTCGGGCGTCACCGGGCATGAGCTCCCCTCGGCCGCCTGCAGTACTCGTTTTCCACCAGCAGGTGGCGGCAGAGGGGCGCCCTCGGGCAGCACCGGGCATGAGCTCCCCTCGGCCGCCTGCAGTACCCCTTTTCCACCAGCAGGTGGCGGCAGAGGGGCGCCCTCGGGCGTCACCGGGCATGAGCTCACCTCGGCCGCCTGCAGTACCCCTTTTCCACCAGCAGGTGGCGGCAGAGGGGCGCCCTCGGGCGTAACCGGGCATGAGCTCCCCTCGGCCGCCTGCAGTACCCCTTTTCCACCAGCAGGTGGCGGCAGAGGGGCGCCCTCGGGCGTCACCGGGCATGAGCTCCCCTCGGCCGCCTGCAGTACCCCTTTTCCACCAGCAGGTGGCGGCAGAGGGGCGCCCTCGGGCGGCACCGGGCATGAGCTCCCCTCGGCCGCCTGCAGTACTCGATTTCCACCAGCAGGTGGCGGCAGAGGGGTGCCTTCGGGCGTCACCGGGCATGAGCTCCCCTCGGCCGCCTGCAGTACTCGTTTTCCACCAGCAGGTGGCGGCAGAGGGGCGCCCTCGGGCGTCACCGGGCATGAGCTCCCCCCGGCCGCCTGCAGTACCCCTTTTCCACCCGCAGGGGGCGGCCTAACCCTAACCCTAACCTAACCCGAAGCCCAACTCCAACCCCAACCTTAACCCTAATGGCGTCCCCCCGGCAACCGCACTCCGCACACTTGGTTCCCCCCTCATTTTCGTTCCCCCCGGTGCGCCCCACAAAAGTGTCCCCCCAGAACCCGCACCCCGCACACTTGGTTCCCCCCTCACTTTGGTTCCCCCCCCGGTGCGCCCCGCAAATGTGTCCCCCTGGAACCCGAACCCCGCACACTTGGTTCCCCCCTCACTTTGGTTCCCCCCCCCGGTGCGCCTGGCAAGTGTGTCCCCCCGGAACCCGCACCCCGCAAACTTGGTTCCTCCCTCATTATGGTTCCCCCCCCCCTTGGGGTCCCCCCAAGCCCCATGGACCCCCACCCCCTTGGTGCCCCATCCCCCGTCCTACCCGTGCCCGCAGCAGCCGCTCGCGCTCCGCCAGCGCCTCCCGCACCCGACGCTGCATCTCGGACAGGTGGAGGCAGGCGCTGGGGGGGGGAATAAATTGGGGGTGACTGGGGGCGCATTTAGGGGGCGGAGGGGACTGGTTCTCACCTGTAGAACTCGGCGTCGAGCCCCCCCGGGGGCAGCAGCAGGGCCAGGATGCCTGGGGGGGTGCGGGGGGGACATGTCAGCACGGGGCATGAGCTCCCCTCGGCCGCCTGCAGTACCCCTTTTCCACCAGCAGGTGGCGGCAGAGGGGCGCCCTCGGGCGTCACCGGGCATGAGCTCCCCTCGGCCGCCTGCAGTACTCGTTTTCCACCAGCAGGTGGCGGCAGAGGGGCGCCCTCGGGCGTCACCGGGCATGAGCTCCCCTCGGCCGCCTGCAGTACCCCTTTTCCACCAGCAGGTGGCGGCAGAGGGGCGCCCTCGGGCGTCACCGGGCATGAGCTCCCCTCGGCCGCCTGCAGTACTCGTTTTCCACCAGCAGGTGGCGGCAGAGGGGCGCCCTCGGGCGTCACCGGGCATGAGCTCCCCCCGGCCGCCTGCAGTACCCCTTTTCCACCCGCAGGGGGCGGCCTAACCCTAACCCTAACCTAACCCGAACCCCAACTCCAACCCCAACCTTAACCCTAATGGCGTCCCCCCGGCAACCGCACCCCGCACACTTGGTTCCCCCCTCATTTTCGTTCCCCCCGGTGCGCCCCACAAAAGTGTCCCCCCAGAACCCGCACCCCGCACACTTGGTTCCCCCCTCATTTTGGTTCCCCCCCCGGTGCGCCCCGCAAATGTGTCCCCCTGGAACCCGAACCCCGCACACTTGGTTCCCCCCTCACTTTGGTTCCCCCCCCCGGTGTGCCTGGCAAGTGTGTCCCCCCGGAACCCGCACCCCGCAAACTTGGTTCCTCCCTCATTTTGGTTCCCCCCCCCCTTGGGGTCCCCCCAAGCCCCATGGACCCCCACCCCCTTGGTGCCCCATCCCCCGTCCTACCCGTGCCCGCAGCAGCCGCTCGCGCTCCGCCAGCGCCTCCTGCACCCGACGCTGCATCTCGGCCAGGTGGAGGCAGGCGCTGGGGGGGGGGAATAAATTGGGGGGGGGCTGGGGGCGCATTTAGGGGGCGGAGGGGACTGGTTCTCACCTGTAGAACTCGGCGTCGAGCCCCCCCGGGGGCAGCAGCAGGGCCAGGATGCCTGGGGGGGTGTGGGGGGGACATGTCAGCACCGGGCATGAGCTCCCCTCGGCCGCCTGCAGTACCCCTTTTCCACCAGCAGGTGGCGGCAGAGGGGCGCCCTCGGGCGTCACCGGGCATGAGCTCCCCTCGGCCGCCTGCAGTACCCCTTTTCCACCAGCAGGTGGCGGCAGAGGGGCGCCCTCGGGCGGCACCGGGCATGAGCTCCCCTCGGCCGCCTGCAGTACCCCTTTTCCACCAGCAGGTGGCGGCACAGGGGCGCCCTCGGGCGTCACCGGGCATGAGCTCCCCTCGGCCGCCTGCAGTACCCCTTTTCCACCAGCAGGTGGCGGCAGAGGGGCGCCCTCGGGCGTCACCGGGCATGAGCTCCCCTCGGCCGCCTGCAGTACCCCTTTTCCACCAGCAGGTGGCGGCAGAGGGGCGCCCTCGGGCGGCACCGGGCATGAGCTCCCCTCGGCCGCCTGCAGTACCCCCTTTTCCACCAGCAGGTGGCGGCAGAGGGGCGCCCTCGGGCGTCACCCGGCATGAGCTCCCCCCGGCCGCCTGCAGTACCCCTTTTCCACCCGCAGGGGGCGGCCTAACCCTAACCCTAATTTAACCCGAACCCCAACTCCAACCCCAACCCTAACCCTAATGGCGTCCCCCCGGCAACCGCACCCCGCACACTTGGTTCCCCCCTCCTTTTAGTTCCCCCCGGTGCGCCCCACAAAAGTGTCCCCCCGGAACCCGAACCCCGCACACTTGGTTCCCCCCTCATTTTCGTTCCCCCCGGTGCGCCCCACAAAAGTGTCCCCCCAGAACCCGCACCCCGCACACTTGGTTCCCCCCTCACTTTGGTTCCCCCCCCGGTGCACCCCGCAAATGTGTCCCCCTGGAACCCGAACCCCGCACACTTGGTTCCCCCCTCACTTTGGTTCCCCCCCCCGGTGCGCCTGGCAAGTGTGTCCCCCCGGAACCCGCACCCCGCAAACTTGGTTCCTCCCTCATTTTGGTTCCCCCCCCCCTTGGGGTCCCCCCAAGCCCCATGGACCCCCACCCCCTTGGTGCCCCATCCCCCGTCCTACCCGTGCCCGCAGCAGCCGCTCACGCTCCGCCAGCGCCTCCCGCACCCGACGCTGCATCTCGGCCAGGTGGAGGCAGGCGCTGGGGGGGGGAATAAATTGGGGGGGGGCTGGGGGCGCATTTAGGGGGCGGAGGGGACAGGTTCTCACCTGTAGAACTCGGCGTCGAGCCCCCCCGGGGGCAGCAGCAGGGCCAGGATGCCTGGGGGGGTGCGGGGGGGACATGTAAGCACCGGGCATGAGCTCCCCTCGGCCGCCTGCAGTACCCCTTTTCCACCAGCAGGTGGCGGCAGAGGGGCGCCCTCGGGCGTCACCGGGCATGAGCTCCCCTCGGCCGCCTGCAGTACCCCTTTTCCACCAGCAGGTGGCGGCAGAGGGGCGCCCTCGGGCGGCACCGGGCATGAGCTCCCCTCGGCCGCCTGCAGTACCCCTTTTCCACCAGCAGGTGGCGGCAGAGGGGCGCCCTCGGGCGTCACCGGGCATGAGCTCCCCTCGGCCGCCTGCAGTACCCCTTTTCCACCAGCAGTGGCGGCAGAGGGGCGCCCTCGGGCGTCACCGGGCATGAGCTCCCCTCGGCCGCCTGCAGTACCCCTTTTCCACCAGCAGGTGGCGGCAGAGGGGCGCCCTCGGGCGTCACATGGCATGAGCTCCCCTCGGCCGCTTGCAGTACCCCTTTTCCACCAGCAGGTGGCGGCAGAGGGGCGCCCTCGGGCGTCACCGGGCATGAGCTCCCCTCGGCCGCCTGCAGTACCCCTTTTCCACCAGCAGGTGGCCGAAGAGGGGCACCCTCGGGCGGCACCGGGCATGAGCTCCCCTCGGCCGCCTGCAGTACCCCTTTTCCACCAGCAGGTGGCGGCAGAGGGGCGCCCTCGGGCGTAACCGGGCATGAGCTCCCCTCGGCCACCTGCAGTACCCCTTTTCCACCAGCAGGTGGCGGCAGAGGGGCGCCCTCGGGCGTCACCGGGCATGAGCTCCCCTCGGCCGCCTGCAGTACCCCTTTTCCACCAGCAGGTGGCGGCAGAGGGGCGCCCTCGGGCGGCACCGGGCATGAGCTCCCCTCGGCCGCCTGCAGTACTCGATTTCCACCAGCAGGTGGCGGCAGAGGGGCGCCCTCGGGCGACACCGGGCATGAGCTCAACTCGGCCGCCTGCAGTAACCCTTTTCCACCAGCAGGTGGCGGCAGAGGGGCGCCCTCGGGCGTCACCGGGCATGAGCTCCCCTCGGCCGCCTGCAGTACCCCTTTTCCACCAGCAGGTGGCGGCAGAGGGGCGCCCTCGGGCATCACCGGGCATGAGCTCCCCTCGGCCGCCTGCAGTACTCGATTTCCACCAGCAGGTGGCGGCAGAGGGGTGCCTTCGGGCGTCACCGGGCATGAGCTCCCCTCGGCCGCCTGCAGTACTCGTTTTCCACCAGCAGGTGGCGGCAGAGGGGCGCCCTCGGGCGTCACCGGGCATGAGCTCCCCCCGGCCGCCTGCAGTACCCCTTTTCCACCCGCAGGGGGCGGCCTAACCCTAACCCTAACCTAACCCGAACCCCAACTCCAACCCCAACCTTAACCCTAATGGCGTCCCCCCGGCAACCGCACTCCGCACACTTGGTTCCCCCCTCATTTTCGTTCCCCCCGGTGCGCCCCACAAAAGTGTCCCCCCAGAACCCGCACCCCGCACACTTGGTTCCCCCCTCACTTTGGTTCCCCCCCCCGGTGCGCCCCGCAAATGTGTCCCCCTGGAACCCGAACCCCGCACACTTGGTTCCCCCCTCACTTTGGTTCCCCCCCCCGGTGCGCCTGGCAAGTGTCTCCCCCCGGAACCCGCACCCCGCAAACTTGGTTCCTCCCTCATTTTGGTTCCCCCCCCCCTTGGGGTCCCCCCAAGCCCCATGGACCCCCACCCCCTTGGTGCCCCATCCCCCGTCCTACCCGTGCCCGCAGCAGCCGCTCGCGCTCCGCCAGCGCCTCCCGCACCCGACGCTGCATCTCGGCCAGGTGGAGGCAGGCGCTGGGGGGGGGGAATAAATTGGGGGGGGGCTGGGGGCGCATTTAGGGGGCGGAGGGGACTGGTTCTCACCTGCAGAACTCGGCGTCGAGCCCCCCCGGGGGCAGCAGCAGGGCCAGGATGCCTGGGGGGGTGCGGAGGGGACATGTCAGCACCGGGCATGAGCTCCCCTCGGCCGCCCGCAGTACCCCTTTTCCACCAGCAGGTGGCGGCAGAGGGGCGCCCTCGGGCGTCACCGGGCATGAGCTCCCCTCGGCCGCCTGCAGTACCCCTTTTCCACCAGCAGGTGGCGGCAGAGGGGCGCCGTCGGGCGTAACCGGGCATGAGCTCCCCTCGGCCGCCTGCAGTACCCGTTTTCCACCAGCAGGTGGCGGCAGAGGGGCGCCCTCGGGCGGCACCCGGCATGAGCTCCCCCCGGCCGCCTGCAGTACCCCTTTTCCACCCGCAGGGGGCGGCCTAACCCTAACCCTAATTTAACCCGAACCCCAACTCCAACCCCAACCCTAACCCTAATGGCGTCCCCCCGGCAACCGCACCCCGCACACTTGGTTCCCCCCTCATTTTCGTTCCCCCCGGTGCGCCCCACAAAAGTGTCCCCCCAGAACCCGCACCCCGCACACTTGGTTCCCCCCTCATTTTGGTTCCCCCCCGGTGCGCCCCGCAAATGTGTCCCCCTGGAACCCGAACCCCGCACACTTGGTTCCCCCCTCACTTTGGTTCCCCCCCCGGTGCGCCTGGCAAGTGTGTCCCCCCGGAACCCGCACCCCGCAAACTTGGTTCCTCCCTCATTTTGGTTCCCCCCCCCCTTGGGGTCCCCCCAAGCCCCATGGACCCCCACCCCCTTGGTGCCCCATCCCCCGTCCTACCCGTGCCCGCAGCAGCTGCTCGCACTCCGCCAGCGCCTCCCGCACCCGACGCTGCATCTCGGCCAGGTGGAGGCAGGCGCTGGGGGGGGGGAATAAATTGGGGGGGGGCTGGGGGCGCATTTAGGGGGCGGAGGGGACTGGTTCTCACCTGTAGAACTCGGCGTCGAGCCCCCCCGGGGGCAGCAGCAGGGCCAGGATGCCTGGGGGGGTGCGGGGGGGACATGTCAGCACCGGGCATGAGCTCCCCTCGGCCGCCTGCAGTACCCCTTTTCCACCAGCAGGTGGCGGCAGAGGGGCGCCCTCGGGCGTCACCGGGCATGAGCTCAACTCGGCCGCCTGCAGTAACCCTTTTCCACCAGCAGGTGGCGGCAGAGGGGCGCCCTCGGGCGTCACCGGGCATGAGCTCCCCTCGGCCGCCTGCAGTACTCGTTTTCCACCAGCAGGTGGCGGCAGAGGGGCGCCCTCGGGCGACACCGGGCATGAGCTCAACTCGGCCGCCTGCAGTAACCCTTTTCCACCAGCAGGTGGCGGCAGAGGGGCGCCCTCGGGCGGCACCGGGCATGAGCTCCCCTCGGCCGCCCGCAGTACCCCTTTTCCACCAGCAGGTGGCGGCAGAAGGCCACCCTCGGGCGTCACCGGGCATGAGCTCCCCTCGGCCGCCCGCAGTACCCCTTTTCCACCAGCAGGTGGCGGCAGAGGAGCGCCCTCGGGCGTCACCAGGCATGAGCTCCCCTCGGCCGCCTGCAGTACCCCTTTTCCACCAGCAGGTGGCGGCAGAGGGGCGCCCTCGGGCGTCACCGGGCATGAGCTTCCCTCGGCCGCCTGCAGTACCCCTTTTCCACCAGCAGGTGGCGGCAGAGGGGCGCCCTCGGGCGTCACCGGGCATGAGCTCCCCTCGGCCGCCCGCAGTACCCCTTTTCCACCAGCAGGTGACGGCAGAGGGGCGCCCTCGGGCGTCACCGGGCATGAGCTCCCCTCGGCCGCCCGCAGTACCCCTTTTCCACCAGCAGGTGGCGGCAGAGGGCCGCCCTCGGGCGTCACCGGGCATGAGCTCCCCTCGGCCGCCTGCAGTACCCCTTTTCCACCAGCAGGTGGCGGCAGAGGTGCGCCCTCAGGCGTCACCGGGCATGAGCTCCCCTCGGCCGCCCGCAGTACACCTTTTCCACCAGCAGGTGGCGGCAGAGGGCCGCCCTCGGGCGTCACCGGGCATGAGCTCCCCTCGGCCGCCCGCAGTACCCCTTTTCCACCAGCAGGTGGCGGCAGAGGGCCGCCCTCGGGCGTCACCGGGCATGAGCTCCCCTCGGCCGCCCGCAGTACCCCTTTTCCACCAGCAGGTGGCGGCAGAGGGCCGCCCTCGGGCGTCACCGGGCATGAGCTCCCCTCGGCCGCCCGCAGTACCCCTTTTCCACCAGCAGGTGGCTGCAGAGGGGCGCCCTCGGGCGGCACCGGGCATGAGCTCCCCTCGGCCGCCTGCAGTACCCCTTTTCCACCAGCAGGTGGCAGCAGAGTGGCGCCCTCGGGCGTCACCGGGCATGAGCTCCCCTCGGCCGCCTGCAGTACCCCTTTTCCACCAGCAGGTGGCGGCAGAGGGGCGCCCTCGGGCGTCACCGGGCATGAGCTCCCCTCGGCCGCCCGCAGTACTCGTTTTCCACCAGCAGGTGGCGGCAGAGGGGCGCCCTCGGGCGTCACCGGGCATGAACTCCCCTCGGCCGCCTGCAGTACCCCTTTTCCACCAGCAGGTGGCGGCAGAGGGGCGCCCTCGGGCGGCACCGGGCATGAGCTCCCCTCGGCCGCCTGCAGTACCCCTTTTCCACCAGCAGGTGGCGGCAGAGGGGCGCCCTCGGGCGTCACCGGGCATGAGCTCCCCTCGGCCGCCTGCAGTACCCCTTTTCCACCAGCAGGTGGCGGCAGAGGGGCGCCCTCGGGCGGCACCGGGCATGAGCTCCCCTCGGCCGCCTGCAGTACCCCTTTTCCACCAGCAGGTGGCGGCAGAGGGCCGCCCTCGGGCGTCACCGGGCATGAGCTCCCCTCGGCCGCCTGCAGTACCCCTTTTCCACCAGCAGGGGGCGGCCTAACCCTAACCCTAACCTAACCCGAACCGCAACTCCAACCCCAACCCTAACCCTAATGGCGTCCCCCCGGCAACCGCACCCCGCACACTTGGTTCCCCCCTCCTTTTGGTTCCCCCTGGTGCGCCCCGCAAATTTGTCCCCCCGGAACACGAACCCCGCACACTTGGTTCCCCCCTCATTTTGGTTCCCCCCCCCGGTGCGCCCCGCAAATCTGTCCCCCCGGAACCCGAACACCGCACACTTGGTTCCCCCCTCACTTTGGTTCCCCCCCCCGGTGCGCCTGGCAAGTGTGTCCCCCCGGAACCCGCACCCCGCACACTTGGTTCCTCCCTCATTTTGGTTCGCCCCCCCATTTGGGGTCCCCCCAAGCCCCATGGACCCCCCCCCCTTGGTGCCCCACCCCCCGTCCTACCCGTGCCCGCAGCAGCCGCTCGCGCTCCGCCAGCGCCTCCCGCACCCGACGCTGCATCTCGGCCAGGTGGAGGCAGGCGCTGGGGGGGGGGAATAAATTGGGGGGGGGTCTGGGGGTGCATTTAGGGGGCGGAGGGGACTGGTTCTCACCTGTAGAACTCGGCGTCGAGCCCCCCCGGGGGCACCTACAGGGCCAGGATGCCTGGGGGGGTGTGGGGGGGACATGTTAGCACCGGGCATGAGCTCCCCTCGGCCGCCTGCAGTACTCGTTTTCCACCAGCAGGTGGCGGCAGAGGGGCGCCCTCGGGCGTCACCGGGCATGAGCTCCCCTCGGCCGCCTGCAGTACCCCTTTTCCACTAGCAGGTGGCGGCAGAGGGGCGCCCTCGGGCGTCACCGGGCATGAGCTCCCCTCGGCCGCCTGCAGTACCCCTTTTCCACCAGCAGGTGGCGGCAGAGGGGCGCCCTCGGGCGTCACCGGGCATGAGCTCCCCTCGGCCGCCTGCAGTACCCCTTTTCCACCAGCAGGTGGCGGCAGAGCGGCGCCTTCGGGCGTCACCAAGCATGAGCTCCCCTCGGCCGCCTGCAGTACTCGTTTTCCACCAGCAGGTGGCGGCAGAGGGGCGCCCTCGGGCGTCACCGGGCATGAGCTCCCCTCGGCCGCCCGCAGTACCCCTTTTCCACCAGCAGGTGGCGGCAGAGGGGCGCCTTCGGGCGTCACCGGGCATGAGCTCCCCTCGGCCGCCTGCAGTACTCGTTTTCCAACAGCAGGTGGCGGCAGAGGGGCGCCCTCGGGCGTCACCGGGCATGAGCTCCCCTCGGCCGCCTGCAGTACCCCTTTTCCACCAGCAGGTGGCGGCAGAGGGGCGCCTTCGGGAGTCACCGGGCATGAGCTCCCCTCGGCCGCCTGCAGTACTCCTTTTCCACCAGCAGGTGGCGGCAGAGGGGCGCCCTCGGGCGTCACCGGGCATGAGCTCCCCTCGGCCACCTGCAGTACCCCTTTTCCACCAGCAGGTGGCGGCAGAGGGGCGCCCTCGGGCGGCACCGGGCATGAGCTCCCCTCGGCCGCCTGCAGTACCCCTTTTCCACCAGCAGGTGGCGGCAGAGGGGCGCCCTCGGGCGTCACCAGGCATGAGCTCCCCTCGGCCGCCTGCAGTACCCCTTTTCCACCAGCAGGTGGCGGCAGAGGGGCGCCCTCGGGCGTCACCGGGCATGAGCTCCCCTCGGCCGCCTGCAGTACTCCTTTTCCACCAGCAGGTGGCGGCAGAGGGGCGCCCTCGGGCGTCACCGGGCATGAGCTTCCCTTGGCCGCCTGCAGTACCCCTTTTCCACCAGCAGGTGGCGGCAGAGGGGCGCCCTCGGGCGTCACCGCGCATGAGCTCCCCTCGGCCGCCCGCAGTACCTCTTTTCCACCAGCAGGTGACGGCAGAGGGGCGCCCTCGGGCGTCACCGGGCATGAGCTCCCCTCGGCCGCCCGCAGTACCCCTTTTCCACCAGCAGGTGGCGGCAGAGGGCCGCCCTCGGGCGTCACCGGGCATGAGCTCCCCTCGGCCGCCCGCAGTACCCCTTTTCCACCAGCAGGTGGCGGCAGAGGGCCGCCCTCGGGCGTCACCGGGCATGAGCTCCCCTCGGCCGCCCGCAGTACCCCTTTTCCACCAGCAGGTGGCGGCAGAGGGCCGCCCTCGGGCGTCACCGGGCATGAGCTCCCCTCGGCCGCCCGCAGTATTCCTTTTCCACCAGCAGGTGGCAGCAGAGGGGCGCCCTCGGGCGGCACCGGGCATGAGCTCCCCTCGGCCGCCCGCAGTACCCCTTTTCCACCAGCAGGTGGCGGCAGAGGGCCGCCCTCGGGCGTCACCGGGCATGAGCTCCCCTCGGCCGCCCGCAGTACCCCTTTTCCACCAGCAGGTGGCGGCAGAGGGGCGCCCTCGGGCGTCACCGGGCATGAGCTCCCCTCGGCCGCCCGCAGTACCCCTTTTCCACCAGCAGGTGGCGGCAGAGGGGCGCCCTCGGGCGTCACCGCGCATGAGCTCCCCTCGGCCGCCCGCAGTACCTCTTTTCCACCAGCAGGTGACGGCAGAGGGGCGCCCTCGGGCGTCACCGGGCATGAGCTCCCCTCGGCCGCCCGCAGTACCCCTTTTCCACCAGCAGGTGGCGGCAGAGGGCCGCCCTCGGGCGTCACCGGGCATGAGCTCCCCTCGGCCGCCCGCAGTACCCCTTTTCCACCAGCAGGTGGCGGCAGAGGGCCGCCCTCGGGCGTCACCGGGCATGAGCTCCCCTCGGCCGCCCGCAGTACCCCTTTTCCACCAGCAGGTGGCGGCAGAGGGCCGCCCTCGGGCGTCACCGGGCATGAGCTCCCCTCGGCCGCCCGCAGTATTCCTTTTCCACCAGCAGGTGGCAGCAGAGGGGCGCCCTCGGGCGGCACCGGGCATGAGCTCCCCTCGGCCGCCCGCAGTACCCCTTTTCCACCAGCAGGTGGCGGCAGAGGGCCGCCCTCGGGCGTCACCGGGCATGAGCTCCCCTCGGCCGCCCGCAGTACCCCTTTTCCACCAGCAGGTGGCGGCAGAGGGGCGCCCTCGGGCGTCACCGGGCATGAGCTCCCCTCGGCCGCCCGCAGTACCCCTTTTCCACCAGCAGGTGGCGGCAGAGGGCCGCCCTCGGGCGTCACCGGGCATGAGCTCCCCTCGGCCGCCCGCAGTACCCCTTTTCCACCAGCAGATGGCGGCAGAGGGCCGCCCTCGGGTGTCACCGGACATGAGCTCCCCTCGGCCGCCCGCAGTACCCCTTTTCCACCAGCAGGTGGCGGCAGAGGGCCGCCCTCGGGCGTCACCGGGCATGAGCTCCCCTCGGCCGCCCGCAGTACACCTTTTCCACCAGCAGGTGGCGGCAGAGGGCCGCCCTCGGGCGTCACCGGGCATGAGCTCCCCTCGGCCGCCCGCAGTACCCATTTTCCACCAGCAGGTGGCGGCAGAGGGCCGCCCTCGGGCGTCACCGGGCATGAGCTCCCCTCGGCCGCCCGCAGTACCCCTTTTCCACCAGCAGGTGGCGGCAGAGGGCCGCCCTCGGGCGTCACCGGGCATGAGCTCCCCTCGGCCGCCCGCAGTACCCCTTTTCCACCAGCAGGTGGCGGCAGAGGGCCGCCCTCGGGCGTCACCGGGCATGAGCTCCCCTCGGCCGCCCGCAGTACCCCTTTTCCACCAGCAGGTGGCTGCAGAGGGGCGCCCTCGGGCGGCACCGGGCATGAGCTCCCCTCGGCCGCCTGCAGTACCCCTTTTCCACCAGCAGGTGGCGGCAGAGGGGCGCCCTCGGGCGTCACCGGGCATGAGCTCCCCTCGGCCGCCTGCAGTACCCCTTTTCCACCAGCAGGTGGCGGCAGAGGGGCGCCCTCGGGCGGCACCGGGCATGAGCTCCCCTCGGCCGCCTGCAGTACTCGATTTCCACCAGCAGGTGGCGGCAGAGGGGCGCCCTCGGGCGACACCGGGCATGAGCTCAACTCGGCCGCCTGCAGTAACCCTTTTCCACCAGCAGGTGGCGGCAGAGGGGCGCCCTCGGGCGTCACCGGGCATGAGCTCCCCTCGGCCGCCTGCAGTACCCCTTTTCCACCAGCAGGTGGCGGCAGAGGGGCGCCCTCGGGCATCACCGGGCATGAGCTCCCCTCGGCCGCCTGCAGTACTCGATTTCCACCAGCAGGTGGCGGCAGAGGGGTGCCTTCGGGCGTCACCGGGCATGAGCTCCCCTCGGCCGCCTGCAGTACTCGTTTTCCACCAGCAGGTGGCGGCAGAGGGGCGCCCTCGGGCGTCACCGGGCATGAGCTCCCCCCGGCCGCCTGCAGTACCCCTTTTCCACCCGCAGGGGGCGGCCTAACCCTAACCCTAACCTAACCCGAACCCCAACTCCAACCCCAACCTTAACCCTAATGGCGTCCCCCCGGCAACCGCACTCCGCACACTTGGTTCCCCCCTCATTTTCGTTCCCCCCGGTGCGCCCCACAAAAGTGTCCCCCCAGAACCCGCACCCCGCACACTTGGTTCCCCCCTCACTTTGGTTCCCCCCCCCGGTGCGCCCCGCAAATGTGTCCCCCTGGAACCCGAACCCCGCACACTCACTTGTTCCCCCCTCACTTTGGTTCCCCCCCCCGGTGCGCCTGGCAAGTGTCTCCCCCCGGAACCCGCACCCCGCAAACTTGGTTCCTCCCTCATTTTGGTTCCCCCCCCCCTTGGGGTCCCCCCAAGCCCCATGGACCCCCACCCCCTTGGTGCCCCATCCCCGTCCTACCCGTGCCCGCAGCAGCCGCTCGCGCTCCGCCAGCGCCTCCCGCACCCGACGCTGCATCTCGGCCAGGTGGAGGCAGGCGCTGGGGGGGGGGAATAAATTGGGGGGGGGGCTGGGGGCGCATTTAGGGGGCGGAGGGGACTGGTTCTCACCTGCAGAACTCGGCGTCGAGCCCCCCCGGGGGCAGCAGCAGGCCAGGATGCCTGGGGGGGTGCGGGGGGGGACATGTCAGCACCGGGCATGAGCTCCCCTCGGCCGCCCGCAGTACCCCTTTTCCACCAGCAGGTGGCGGCAGAGGGGCGCCCTCGGGCGTCACCGGGCATGAGCTCCCCTCGGCCGCCTGCAGTACCCCTTTTCCACCAGCAGGTGCGGCAGAGGGGCGCCGTCGGGCGGCACCGGGCATGAGCTCCCCTCGGCCGCCTGCAGTACCCGTTTTCCACCAGCAGGTGGCGGCAGAGGGGCGCCCTCGGGCGGCACCCGGCATGAGCTCCCCCGGCCGCCTGCAGTACCCCTTTTCCACCCGCAGGGGGCGGCCTAACCCTAACCTAATTTAACCCGAACCCCAACTCCAACCCCAACCCTAACCCTAATGGCGTCCCCCCGGCAACCGCACCCCGCACACTTGGTTCCCCCCTCATTTTCGTTCCCCCCGGTGCGCCCCACAAAAGTGTCCCCCCAGAACCCGCACCCCGCACACTTGGTTCCCCCCTCATTTTGGTTCCCCCCCGGTGCGCCCCGCAAATGTGTCCCCCTGGAACCCGAACCCCGCACACTTGGTTCCCCCCTCACTTTGGTTCCCCCCCCGGTGCGCCTGGCAAGTGTGTCCCCCCGGAACCCGCACCCCGCAAACTTGGTTCCTCCCTCATTTTGGTTCCCCCCCCCCTTGGGGTCCCCCCAAGCCCCATGGACCCCCACCCCCTTGGTGCCCCATCCCCCGTCCTACCCGTGCCCGCAGCAGCTGCTCGCACTCCGCCAGCGCCTCCCGCACCCGACGCTGCATCTCGGCCAGGTGGAGGCAGGCGCTGGGGGGGGGGAATAAATTGGGGGGGGGCTGGGGGCGCATTTAGGGGGCGGAGGGGACTGGTTCTCACCTGTAGAACTCGGCGTCGAGCCCCCCCGGGGGCAGCAGCAGGGCCAGGATGCCTGGGGGGGTGCGGGGGGGACATGTCAGCACCGGGCATGAGCTCCCCTCGGCCGCCTGCAGTACCCCTTTTCCACCAGCAGGTGGCGGCAGAGGGGCGCCCTCGGGCGTCACCGGGCATGAGCTCAACTCGGCCGCCTGCAGTAACCCTTTTCCACCAGCAGGTGGCGGCAGAGGGGCGCCCTCGGGCGTCACCGGGCATGAGCTCCCCTCGGCCGCCTGCAGTACCCCTTTTCCACCAGCAGGTGGCGGCAGAGGGGCGCCCTCGGGCGACACCGGGCATGAGCTCAACTCGGCCGCCTGCAGTACCCCTTTTCCACCAGCAGGTGGCGGCAGAGGGGCGCCCTCGGGCGTCACCGGGCATGAGCTCAACTCGGCCGCCTGCAGTAACCCTTTTCCACCAGCAGGTGGCGGCAGAGGGGCGCCCTCGGGCGTCACCGGGCATGAGCTCCCCTCGGCCGCCTGCAGTACTCGTTTTCCACCAGCAGGTGGCGGCAGAGGGGCGCCCTCGGGCGACACCGGGCATGAGCTCAACTCGGCCGCCTGCAGTAACCCTTTTCCACCAGCAGGTGGCGGCAGAGGGGCGCCCTCGGGCGTCACCGGGCATGAGCTCCCCTCGGCCGCCTGCAGTACCCCTTTTCCACCAGCAGGTGGCAGCAGAGGGCCGCCCTCGGGCGGCACCGGGCATGAGCTCCCCTCGGCCGCCTGCAGTACCCCTTTTCCACCAGCAGGTGGCGGCAGAGGGGCGCCCTCGGGCGTCACCGGGCATGAGCTCCCCTCGGCCGCCTGCAGTACCCCTTTTCCACCAGCAGGTGGCGGCAGAGGGGCGCCCTCGGGCGTAACCGGGCATGAGCTCCCCTCGGCCACCTGCAGTACCCCTTTTCCACCAGCAGGTGGCGGCACAGGGGCGCCCTCGGGCGTCACCGGGCATGAGCTCCCCTCGGCCGCCTGCAGTACCCCTTTTCCACCAGCAGGTGGCGGCAGAGGGGCGCCCTCGGGCGGCACCGGGCATGAGCTCCCCTCGGCCGCCTGCAGTACCCCTTTTCCACCAGCAGGTGGCGGCAGAGGGGTGCCCTCGGGCGACACCGGGCATGAGCTCAACTCGGCCGCCTGCAGTAACCCTTTTCCACCAGCAGGTGGCGGCAGAGGGGCGCCCTCGGGCGTCACCGGGCATGAGCTCCCCTCGGCCGCCTGCAGTACCCCTTTTCCACCAGCAGGTGGCGGCAGAGGGGCGCCCTCGGGCATCACCGGGCATGAGCTCCCCTCGGCCGCCTGCAGTACCCCTTTTCCACCAGCAGGTGGCGGCAGAGGGGCGCCCTCGGGCATCACCGGGCATGAGCTCCCCTCGGCCGACTGCAGTACTCGTTTTCCACCAGCAGGTGGCGGCAGAGGGGCGCCCTCGGGCGTCACCGGGCATGAGCTCCCCTCGGCCGCCTGCAGTACTTCTTTTCCACCAGCAGGTGGCGGCAGAGGGGCGCCCTCGGGCGTCACCGGGCATGAGCTCCCCTCGGCCGCCTGCAGTACCCCTTTTCCACCAGCAGGTGGCGGCAGAGGGGCGCCCTCTGGCGTCACCAGGCATGAGCTCCCCTCGGCCGCCTGCAGTACCCCTTTTCCACCAGCAGGTGGCGGCAGAGGGGCGCCCTCGGGCGTCACCGGGCATGAGCTCCCCTCGGCCGCCTGCAGTACCCCTTTTCCACCAGCAGGTGGCGGCAGAGGGGCGCCCTCGGGCGTCACCGGGCATGAGCTTACCTTGGCCGCCTGCAGTACCCCTTTTCCACCAGCAGGTGGCGGCAGAGGGGCGCCCTCGGGCGTCACCGGGCATGAGATCCCCTCGGCCGCCCGCAGTACCTCTTTTCCACCAGCAGGTGACGGCAGAGGGCCGCCCTCGGGCGTCACCGGTCATGAGCTCCCCTCGGCCGCCCGCAGTACCCCTTTTCCACCAGCAGGTGGCTGCAGAGGGCCGCCCTCGGGCGTCACCGGGCATGAGCTCCCCTCGGCCGCCCGCAGTACCCCTTTTCCACCAGCAGGTGGCGGCAGAGGGCCGCCCTCGGGCGTCACCGGGCATGAGCTCCCCTCGGCCGCCCGCAGTACCCCTTTTCCACCAGCAGGTGGCGGCAGAGGGCCGCCCTCGGGCGTCACCGGGCATGAGCTCCCCTCGGCCGCCCGCAGTACCCCTTTTCCACCAGCAGGTGGCGGCAGAGGGCCGCCCTCGGGCGTCACCGGGCATGAGCTCCCCTCGGCCGCCCGCAGTACCCCTTTTCCACCAGCAGGTGGCGGCAGAGGGCCGCCCTCGGGCGTCACCAGGCATGAGCTCCCCTCGGCCGCCCGCAGTACCCCTTTTCCACCAGCAGGTGGCGGCAGAGGGCCGCCCTCGGGCGTCACAGGGCATGAGCTCCCCTCGGCCGCCCGCAGTACCCCTTTTCCACCAGCAGGTGGCAGCAGAGGGGCGCCCTCGGGCGGCACCGGGCATGAGCTCCCCTCGGCCGCCCGCAGTACCCCTTTTCCACCAGCAGGTGGCGGCAGAGGGGCGCCCTCGGGCGTCACCGGGCATGAGCACCCCTCGGCCGCCCGCAGTACCCCTTTTCCACCAGCAGGTGGCGGCAGAGGGCCGCCCTCGGGCGTCACCGGGCATGAGCTCCCCTCGGCCGCCCGCAGTGCCCCTTTTCCACCAGCAGGTGGCGGCAGAGGGGCGCCCTCGGGCGGCACCGGGCATGAGCTCCCCTCGGCCGCCCGCAGTACTCGTTTTCCACCAGCAGGTGGCGGCAGAGGGGCGCCCTCGGGCGTCACCGGGCATGAACTCCCCTCGGCCGCCTGCAGTACCCCTTTTCCACCAGCAGGTGGCGGCAGAGGGGCGCCCTCGGGCGGCACCGGGCATGAGCTCCCCTCGGCCGCCTGCAGTACCCCTTTTCCACCAGCAGGTGGCGGCAGAGGGGCGCCCTCGGGCGTCACCGGGCATGAGCTCCCCTCGGCCGCCTGCAGTACCCCTTTTCCACCAGCAGGTGGCGGCAGAGGGGCGCCCTCGGGCGGCACCGGGCATGAGCTCCCCTCGGCCGCCTGCAGTACCCCTTTTCCACCAGCAGGTGGCGGCAGAGGGCCGCCCTCGGGCGTCACCGGGCATGAGCTCCCCTCGGCCGCCTGCAGTACCCCTTTTCCACCAGCAGGGGGCGGCCTAACCCTAACCCTAACCTAACCCGAACCGCAACTCCAACCCCAACCCTAACCCTAATGGCGTCCCCCCGGCAACCGCACCCCGCACACTTGGTTCCCCCCTCCTTTTGGTTCCCCCTGGTGCGCCCCGCAAATTTGTCCCCCCGGAACACGAACCCCGCACACTTGGTTCCCCCCTCATTTTGGTTCCCCCCCCCGGTGCGCCCCGCAAATCTGTCCCCCCGGAACCCGAACACCGCACACTTGGTTCCCCCCTCACTTTGGTTCCCCCCCCGGTGCGCCTGGCAAGTGTGTCCCCCCGGAACCCGCACCCCGCACACTTGGTTCCTCCCTCATTTTGGTTCGCCCCCCCATTTGGGGTCCCCCCAAGCCCCATGGACCCCCCCCCCTTGGTGCCCCACCCCCCGTCCTACCCGTGCCCGCAGCAGCCGCTCGCGCTCCGCCAGCGCCTCCCGCACCCGACGCTGCATCTCGGCCAGGTGGAGGCAGGCGCTGGGGGGGGGGAATAAATTGGGGGGGGGTCTGGGGGTGCATTTAGGGGGCGGAGGGGACTGGTTCTCACCTGTAGAACTCGGCGTCGAGCCCCCCCGGGGGCACCTACAGGGCCAGGATGCCTGGGGGGGTGTGGGGGGGACATGTTAGCACCGGGCATGAGCTCCCCTCGGCCGCCTGCAGTACTCGTTTTCCACCAGCAGGTGGCGGCAGAGGGGCGCCCTCGGGCGTCACCGGGCATGAGCTCCCCTCGGCCGCCTGCAGTACCCCTTTTCCACTAGCAGGTGGCGGCAGAGGGGCGCCCTCGGGCGTCACCGGGCATGAGCTCCCCTCGGCCGCCTGCAGTACCCCTTTTCCACCAGCAGGTGGCGGCAGAGGGGCGCCCTCGGGCGTCACCGGGCATGAGCTCCCCTCGGCCGCCTGCAGTACCCCTTTTCCACCAGCAGGTGGCGGCAGAGCGGCGCCTTCGGGCGTCACCAAGCATGAGCTCCCCTCGGCCGCCTGCAGTACTCGTTTTCCACCAGCAGGTGGCGGCAGAGGGGCGCCCTCGGGCGTCACCGGGCATGAGCTCCCCTCGGCCGCCCGCAGTACCCCTTTTCCACCAGCAGGTGGCGGCAGAGGGGCGCCTTCGGGCGTCACCGGGCATGAGCTCCCCTCGGCCGCCTGCAGTACTCGTTTTCCAACAGCAGGTGGCGGCAGAGGGGCGCCCTCGGGCGTCACCGGGCATGAGCTCCCCTCGGCCGCCTGCAGTACCCCTTTTCCACCAGCAGGTGGCGGCAGAGGGGCGCCTTCGGGAGTCACCGGGCATGAGCTCCCCTCGGCCGCCTGCAGTACTCCTTTTCCACCAGCAGGTGGCGGCAGAGGGGCGCCCTCGGGCGTCACCGGGCATGAGCTCCCCTCGGCCACCTGCAGTACCCCTTTTCCACCAGCAGGTGGCGGCAGAGGGGCGCCCTCGGGCGGCACCGGGCATGAGCTCCCCTCGGCCGCCTGCAGTACCCCTTTTCCACCAGCAGGTGGCGGCAGAGGGGCGCCCTCGGGCGTCACCAGGCATGAGCTCCCCTCGGCCGCCTGCAGTACCCCTTTTCCACCAGCAGGTGGCGGCAGAGGGGCGCCCTCGGGCGTCACCGGGCATGAGCTCCCCTCGGCCGCCTGCAGTACTCCTTTTCCACCAGCAGGTGGCGGCAGAGGGGCGCCCTCGGGCGTCACCGGGCATGAGCTTCCCTTGGCCGCCTGCAGTACCCCTTTTCCACCAGCAGGTGGCGGCAGAGGGGCGCCCTCGGGCGTCACCGCGCATGAGCTCCCCTCGGCCGCCCGCAGTACCTCTTTTCCACCAGCAGGTGACGGCAGAGGGGCGCCCTCGGGCGTCACCGGGCATGAGCTCCCCTCGGCCGCCCGCAGTACCCCTTTTCCACCAGCAGGTGGCGGCAGAGGGCCGCCCTCGGGCGTCACCGGGCATGAGCTCCCCTCGGCCGCCCGCAGTACCCCTTTTCCACCAGCAGGTGGCGGCAGAGGGCCGCCCTCGGGCGTCACCGGGCATGAGCTCCCCTCGGCCGCCCGCAGTACCCCTTTTCCACCAGCAGGTGGCGGCAGAGGGCCGCCCTCGGGCGTCACCGGGCATGAGCTCCCCTCGGCCGCCCGCAGTATTCCTTTTCCACCAGCAGGTGGCAGCAGAGGGGCGCCCTCGGGCGGCACCGGGCATGAGCTCCCCTCGGCCGCCCGCAGTACCCCTTTTCCACCAGCAGGTGGCGGCAGAGGGCCGCCCTCGGGCGTCACCGGGCATGAGCTCCCCTCGGCCGCCCGCAGTACCCCTTTTCCACCAGCAGGTGGCGGCAGAGGGGCGCCCTCGGGCGTCACCGGGCATGAGCTCCCCTCGGCCGCCCGCAGTACCCCTTTTCCACCAGCAGGTGGCGGCAGAGGGGCGCCCTCGGGCGTCACCGCGCATGAGCTCCCCTCGGCCGCCCGCAGTACCTCTTTTCCACCAGCAGGTGACGGCAGAGGGGCGCCCTCGGGCGTCACCGGGCATGAGCTCCCCTCGGCCGCCCGCAGTACCCCTTTTCCACCAGCAGGTGGCGGCAGAGGGCCGCCCTCGGGCGTCACCGGGCATGAGCTCCCCTCGGCCGCCCGCAGTACCCCTTTTCCACCAGCAGGTGGCGGCAGAGGGCCGCCCTCGGGCGTCACCGGGCATGAGCTCCCCTCGGCCGCCCGCAGTACCCCTTTTCCACCAGCAGGTGGCGGCAGAGGGCCGCCCTCGGGCGTCACCGGGCATGAGCTCCCCTCGGCCGCCCGCAGTATTCCTTTTCCACCAGCAGGTGGCAGCAGAGGGGCGCCCTCGGGCGGCACCGGGCATGAGCTCCCCTCGGCCGCCCGCAGTACCCCTTTTCCACCAGCAGGTGGCGGCAGAGGGCCGCCCTCGGGCGTCACCGGGCATGAGCTCCCCTCGGCCGCCCGCAGTACCCCTTTTCCACCAGCAGGTGGCGGCAGAGGGGCGCCCTCGGGCGTCACCGGGCATGAGCTCCCCTCGGCCGCCCGCAGTACCCCTTTTCCACCAGCAGGTGGCGGCAGAGGGCCGCCCTCGGGCGTCACCGGGCATGAGCTCCCCTCGGCCGCCCGCAGTACCCCTTTTCCACCAGCAGATGGCGGCAGAGGGCCGCCCTCGGGTGTCACCGGACATGAGCTCCCCTCGGCCGCCCGCAGTACCCCTTTTCCACCAGCAGGTGGCGGCAGAGGGCCGCCCTCGGGCGTCACCGGGCATGAGCTCCCCTCGGCCGCCCGCAGTACACCTTTTCCACCAGCAGGTGGCGGCAGAGGGCCGCCCTCGGGCGTCACCGGGCATGAGCTCCCCTCGGCCGCCCGCAGTACCCATTTTCCACCAGCAGGTGGCGGCAGAGGGCCGCCCTCGGGCGTCACCGGGCATGAGCTCCCCTCGGCCGCCCGCAGTACCCCTTTTCCACCAGCAGGTGGCGGCAGAGGGCCGCCCTCGGGCGTCACCGGGCATGAGCTCCCCTCGGCCGCCCGCAGTACCCCTTTTCCACCAGCAGGTGGCGGCAGAGGGCCGCCCTCGGGCGTCACCGGGCATGAGCTCCCCTCGGCCGCCCGCAGTACCCCTTTTCCACCAGCAGGTGGCTGCAGAGGGGCGCCCTCGGGCGGCACCGGGCATGAGCTCCCCTCGGCCGCCTGCAGTACCCCTTTTCCACCAGCAGGTGGCGGCAGAGGGGCGCCCTCGGGCGTCACCGGGCATGAGCTCCCCTCGGCCGCCTGCAGTACCCCTTTTCCACCAGCAGGTGGCGGCAGAGGGGCGCCCTCGGGCGGCACCGGGCATGAGCTCCCCTCGGCCGCCTGCAGTACTCGATTTCCACCAGCAGGTGGCGGCAGAGGGGCGCCCTCGGGCGACACCGGGCATGAGCTCAACTCGGCCGCCTGCAGTAACCCTTTTCCACCAGCAGGTGGCGGCAGAGGGGCGCCCTCGGGCGTCACCGGGCATGAGCTCCCCTCGGCCGCCTGCAGTACCCCTTTTCCACCAGCAGGTGGCGGCAGAGGGGCGCCCTCGGGCATCACCGGGCATGAGCTCCCCTCGGCCGCCTGCAGTACTCGATTTCCACCAGCAGGTGGCGGCAGAGGGGTGCCTTCGGGCGTCACCGGGCATGAGCTCCCCTCGGCCGCCTGCAGTACTCGTTTTCCACCAGCAGGTGGCGGCAGAGGGGCGCCCTCGGGCGTCACCGGGCATGAGCTCCCCCCGGCCGCCTGCAGTACCCCTTTTCCACCCGCAGGGGGCGGCCTAACCCTAACCCTAACCTAACCCGAACCCCAACTCCAACCCCAACCTTAACCCTAATGGCGTCCCCCCGGCAACCGCACTCCGCACACTTGGTTCCCCCCTCATTTTCGTTCCCCCCGGTGCGCCCCACAAAAGTGTCCCCCCAGAACCCGCACCCCGCACACTTGGTTCCCCCCTCACTTTGGTTCCCCCCCCGGTGCGCCCCGCAAATGTGTCCCCCTGGAACCCGAACCCCGCACACTTGGTTCCCCCCTCACTTTGGTTCCCCCCCCCGGTGCGCCTGGCAAGTGTCTCCCCCCGGAACCCGCACCCCGCAAACTTGGTTCCTCCCTCATTTTGGTTCCCCCCCCCCTTGGGGTCCCCCCAAGCCCCATGGACCCCCACCCCCTTGGTGCCCCATCCCCCGTCCTACCCGTGCCCGCAGCAGCCGCTCGCGCTCCGCCAGCGCCTCCCGCACCCGACGCTGCATCTCGGCCAGGTGGAGGCAGGCGCTGGGGGGGGGGAATAAATTGGGGGGGGGCTGGGGGCGCATTTAGGGGGCGGAGGGGACTGGTTCTCACCTGCAGAACTCGGCGTCGAGCCCCCCCGGGGGCAGCAGCAGGGCCAGGATGCCTGGGGGGGTGCGGGGGGGACATGTCAGCACCGGGCATGAGCTCCCCTCGGCCGCCCGCAGTACCCCTTTTCCACCAGCAGGTGGCGGCAGAGGGGCGCCCTCGGGCGTCACCGGGCATGAGCTCCCCTCGGCCGCCTGCAGTACCCCTTTTCCACCAGCAGGTGGCGGCAGAGGGGCGCCGTCGGGCGGCACCGGGCATGAGCTCCCCTCGGCCGCCTGCAGTACCCGTTTTCCACCAGCAGGTGGCGGCAGAGGGGCGCCCTCGGGCGGCACCCGGCATGAGCTCCCCCCGGCCGCCTGCAGTACCCCTTTTCCACCCGCAGGGGGCGGCCTAACCCTAACCCTAATTTAACCCGAACCCCAACTCCAACCCCAACCCTAACCCTAATGGCGTCCCCCCGGCAACCGCACCCCGCACACTTGGTTCCCCCCTCATTTTCGTTCCCCCCGGTGCGCCCCACAAAAGTGTCCCCCCAGAACCCGCACCCCGCACACTTGGTTCCCCCCTCATTTTGGTTCCCCCCCGGTGCGCCCCGCAAATGTGTCCCCCTGGAACCCGAACCCCGCACACTTGGTTCCCCCCTCACTTTGGTTCCCCCCCCGGTGCGCCTGGCAAGTGTGTCCCCCCGGAACCCGCACCCCGCAAACTTGGTTCCTCCCTCATTTTGGTTCCCCCCCCCCTTGGGGTCCCCCCAAGCCCCATGGACCCCCACCCCCTTGGTGCCCCATCCCCCGTCCTACCCGTGCCCGCAGCAGCTGCTCGCACTCCGCCAGCGCCTCCCGCACCCGACGCTGCATCTCGGCCAGGTGGAGGCAGGCGCTGGGGGGGGGGAATAAATTGGGGGGGGGCTGGGGGCGCATTTAGGGGGCGGAGGGGACTGGTTCTCACCTGTAGAACTCGGCGTCGAGCCCCCCCGGGGGCAGCAGCAGGGCCAGGATGCCTGGGGGGGTGCGGGGGGGACATGTCAGCACCGGGCATGAGCTCCCCTCGGCCGCCTGCAGTACCCCTTTTCCACCAGCAGGTGGCGGCAGAGGGGCGCCCTCGGGCGTCACCGGGCATGAGCTCAACTCGGCCGCCTGCAGTAACCCTTTTCCACCAGCAGGTGGCGGCAGAGGGGCGCCCTCGGGCGTCACCGGGCATGAGCTCCCCTCGGCCGCCTGCAGTACCCCTTTTCCACCAGCAGGTGGCGGCAGAGGGGCGCCCTCGGGCGACACCGGGCATGAGCTCAACTCGGCCGCCTGCAGTAACCCTTTTCCACCAGCAGGTGGCGGCAGAGGGGCGCCCTCGGGCGTCACCGGGCATGAGCTCCCCTCGGCCGCCTGCAGTACCCCTTTTCCACCAGCAGGTGGCGGCAGAGGGGCGCCCTCGGGCGTCACCGGGCATGAGCTCCCCTCGGCCGCCTGCAGTACCCCTTTTCCACCAGCAGGTGGCGGCAGAGGGGCGCCCTCGGGCGTCACCGGGCATGAGCTCCCCTCGGCCGCCTGAAGTACCCCTTTTCCACCAGCAGGTGGCGGCACAGGGGCGCCCTCGGGCGTCACCGGGCATGAGCTCCCCTCGGCCGCCTGCAGTACCCCTTTTCCACCAGCAGGTGGCGGCAGAGGGGCGCCCTCGGGCGTCACCGGGCATGAGCTCCCCTCGGCCGCCTGCAGTACTCGATTTCCACCAGCAGGTGGCGGCAGAGGGGCGCCTTCGGGCGTCACCGGGCATGAGCTCCCCTCGGCCGCCTGAAGTACTCGTTTTCCACCAGCAGGTGGCAGCAGAGGGGCGCCCTCGGGCGTCACCGAGCATGAGCTCCCCCCGGCCGCCTGCAGTACCCCTTTTCCACCCGCAGGGGGCGGCCTAACCCTAACCCTAACCTAACCCGAACCCCAACTCCAACCCCAACCTTAACCCTAATGGCGTCCCCCCGGCAACCGCACTCCGCACACTTGGTTCCCCCCTCATTTTCGTTCCCCCCGGTGCGCCCCACAAAAGTGTCCCCCCAGAACCCGCACCCCGCACACTTGGTTCCCCCCTCACTTTGGTTCCCCCCCGGTGCGCCCCGCAAATGTGTCCCCCTGGAACCCGAACCCCGCACACTTGGTTCCCCCCTCACTTTGGTTCCCCCCCCCGGTGCGCCTGGCAAGTGTGTCCCCCCGGAACCCGCACCCCGCAAACTTGGTTCCTCCCTCATTATGGTTCCCCCCCCCCTTGGGGTCCCCCCAAGCCCCATGGACCCCCACCCCCTTGGTGCCCCATCCCCCGTCCTACCCGTGCCCGCAGCAGCCGCTCGCGCTCCGCCAGCGCCTCCCGCACCCGACGCTGCATCTCGGACAGGTGGAGGCAGGCGCTGGGGGGGGGAATAAATTGGGGGTGACTGGGGGCGCATTTAGGGGGCGGAGGGGACTGGTTCTCACCTGTAGAACTCGGCGTCGAGCCCCCCCGGGGGCAGCAGCAGGGCCAGGATGCCTGGGGGGGTGCGGGGGGGACATGTCAGCACGGGGCATGAGCTCCCCTCGGCCGCCTGCAGTACCCCTTTTCCACCAGCAGGTGGCGGCAGAGGGGCGCCCTCGGGCGTCACCGGGCATGAGCTCCCCTCGGCCGCCTGCAGTACTCGTTTTCCACCAGCAGGTGGCGGCAGAGGGGCGCCCTCGGGCGTCACCGGGCATGAGCTCCCCTCGGCCGCCTGCAGTACCCCTTTTCCACCAGCAGGTGGCGGCAGAGGGGCGCCCTCGGGCGTCACCGGGCATGAGCTCCCCTCGGCCGCCTGCAGTACTCGTTTTCCACCAGCAGGTGGCGGCAGAGGGGCGCCCTCGGGCGTCACCGGGCATGAGCTCCCCCCGGCCGCCTGCAGTACCCCTTTTCCACCCGCAGGGGGCGGCCTAACCCTAACCCTAACCTAACCCGAACCCCAACTCCAACCCCAACCTTAACCCTAATGGCGTCCCCCCGGCAACCGCACCCCGCACACTTGGTTCCCCCCTCATTTTCGTTCCCCCCGGTGCGCCCCACAAAAGTGTCCCCCCAGAACCCGCACCCCGCACACTTGGTTCCCCCCTCATTTTGGTTCCCCCCCCGGTGCGCCCCGCAAATGTGTCCCCCTGGAACCCGAACCCCGCACACTTGGTTCCCCCCTCACTTTGGTTCCCCCCCCCGGTGTGCCTGGCAAGTGTGTCCCCCCGGAACCCGCACCCCGCAAACTTGGTTCCTCCCTCATTTTGGTTCCCCCCCCCCTTGGGGTCCCCCCAAGCCCCATGGACCCCCACCCCCTTGGTGCCCCATCCCCCGTCCTACCCGTGCCCGCAGCAGCCGCTCGCGCTCCGCCAGCGCCTCCTGCACCCGACGCTGCATCTCGGCCAGGTGGAGGCAGGCGCTGGGGGGGGGGAATAAATTGGGGGGGGGCTGGGGGCGCATTTAGGGGGCGGAGGGGACTGGTTCTCACCTGTAGAACTCGGCGTCGAGCCCCCCCGGGGGCAGCAGCAGGGCCAGGATGCCTGGGGGGGTGTGGGGGGGACATGTCAGCACCGGGCATGAGCTCCCCTCGGCCGCCTGCAGTACCCCTTTTCCACCAGCAGGTGGCGGCAGAGGGGCGCCCTCGGGCGTCACCGGGCATGAGCTCCCCTCGGCCGCCTGCAGTACCCCTTTTCCACCAGCAGGTGGCGGCAGAGGGGCGCCCTCGGGCGGCACCGGGCATGAGCTCCCCTCGGCCGCCTGCAGTACCCCTTTTCCACCAGCAGGTGGCGGCACAGGGGCGCCCTCGGGCGTCACCGGGCATGAGCTCCCCTCGGCCGCCTGCAGTACCCCTTTTCCACCAGCAGGTGGCGGCAGAGGGGCGCCCTCGGGCGTCACCGGGCATGAGCTCCCCTCGGCCGCCTGCAGTACCCCTTTTCCACCAGCAGGTGGCGGCAGAGGGGCGCCCTCGGGCGGCACCGGGCATGAGCTCCCCTCGGCCGCCTGCAGTACCCCTTTTCCACCAGCAGGTGGCGGCAGAGGGGCGCCCTCGGGCGTCACCCGGCATGAGCTCCCCCCGGCCGCCTGCAGTACCCCTTTTCCACCCGCAGGGGGCGGCCTAACCCTAACCCTAATTTAACCCGAACCCCAACTCCAACCCCAACCCTAACCCTAATGGCGTCCCCCCGGCAACCGCACCCCGCACACTTGGTTCCCCCCTCCTTTTAGTTCCCCCCGGTGCGCCCCACAAAAGTGTCCCCCCGGAACCCGAACCCCGCACACTTGGTTCCCCCCTCATTTTCGTTCCCCCCGGTGCGCCCCACAAAAGTGTCCCCCCAGAACCCGCACCCCGCACACTTGGTTCCCCCCTCACTTTGGTTCCCCCCCCGGTGCACCCCGCAAATGTGTCCCCCTGGAACCCGAACCCCGCACACTTGGTTCCCCCCTCACTTTGGTTCCCCCCCCCGGTGCGCCTGGCAAGTGTGTCCCCCCGGAACCCGCACCCCGCAAACTTGGTTCCTCCCTCATTTTGGTTCCCCCCCCCCTTGGGGTCCCCCCAAGCCCCATGGACCCCCACCCCCTTGGTGCCCCATCCCCCGTCCTACCCGTGCCCGCAGCAGCCGCTCACGCTCCGCCAGCGCCTCCCGCACCCGACGCTGCATCTCGGCCAGGTGGAGGCAGGCGCTGGGGGGGGGAATAAATTGGGGGGGGGCTGGGGGCGCATTTAGGGGGCGGAGGGGACAGGTTCTCACCTGTAGAACTCGGCGTCGAGCCCCCCCGGGGGCAGCAGCAGGGCCAGGATGCCTGGGGGGGTGCGGGGGGGACATGTAAGCACCGGGCATGAGCTCCCCTCGGCCGCCTGCAGTACCCCTTTTCCACCAGCAGGTGGCGGCAGAGGGGCGCCCTCGGGCGTCACCGGGCATGAGCTCCCCTCGGCCGCCTGCAGTACCCCTTTTCCACCAGCAGGTGGCGGCAGAGGGGCGCCCTCGGGCGGCACCGGGCATGAGCTCCCCTCGGCCGCCTGCAGTACCCCTTTTCCACCAGCAGGTGGCGGCAGAGGGGCGCCCTCGGGCGTCACCGGGCATGAGCTCCCCTCGGCCGCCTGCAGTACCCCTTTTCCACCAGCAGTGGCGGCAGAGGGGCGCCCTCGGGCGTCACCGGGCATGAGCTCCCCTCGGCCGCCTGCAGTACCCCTTTTCCACCAGCAGGTGGCGGCAGAGGGGCGCCCTCGGGCGTCACATGGCATGAGCTCCCCTCGGCCGCTTGCAGTACCCCTTTTCCACCAGCAGGTGGCGGCAGAGGGGCGCCCTCGGGCGTCACCGGGCATGAGCTCCCCTCGGCCGCCTGCAGTACCCCTTTTCCACCAGCAGGTGGCCGAAGAGGGGCACCCTCGGGCGGCACCGGGCATGAGCTCCCCTCGGCCGCCTGCAGTACCCCTTTTCCACCAGCAGGTGGCGGCAGAGGGGCGCCCTCGGGCGTAACCGGGCATGAGCTCCCCTCGGCCACCTGCAGTACCCCTTTTCCACCAGCAGGTGGCGGCAGAGGGGCGCCCTCGGGCGTCACCGGGCATGAGCTCCCCTCGGCCGCCTGCAGTACCCCTTTTCCACCAGCAGGTGGCGGCAGAGGGGCGCCCTCGGGCGGCACCGGGCATGAGCTCCCCTCGGCCGCCTGCAGTACTCGATTTCCACCAGCAGGTGGCGGCAGAGGGGCGCCCTCGGGCGACACCGGGCATGAGCTCAACTCGGCCGCCTGCAGTAACCCTTTTCCACCAGCAGGTGGCGGCAGAGGGGCGCCCTCGGGCGTCACCGGGCATGAGCTCCCCTCGGCCGCCTGCAGTACCCCTTTTCCACCAGCAGGTGGCGGCAGAGGGGCGCCCTCGGGCATCACCGGGCATGAGCTCCCCCCGGCCGCCTGCAGTACCCCTTTTCCACCCGCAGGGGGCGGCCTAACCCTAACCCTAACCTAACCCGAACCCCAACTCCAACCCCAACCTTAACCCTAATGGCGTCCCCCCGGCAACCGCACTCCGCACACTTGGTTCCCCCCTCATTTTCGTTCCCCCCGGTGCGCCCCACAAAAGTGTCCCCCCAGAACCCGCACCCCGCACACTTGGTTCCCCCCTCACTTTGGTTCCCCCCCCCGGTGCGCCCCGCAAATGTGTCCCCCTGGAACCCGAACCCCGCACACTTGGTTCCCCCCTCACTTTGGTTCCCCCCCCCGGTGCGCCTGGCAAGTGTCTCCCCCCGGAACCCGCACCCCGCAAACTTGGTTCCTCCCTCATTTTGGTTCCCCCCCCCCTTGGGGTCCCCCCAAGCCCCATGGACCCCCACCCCCTTGGTGCCCCATCCCCCGTCCTACCCGTGCCCGCAGCAGCCGCTCGCGCTCCGCCAGCGCCTCCCGCACCCGACGCTGCATCTCGGCCAGGTGGAGGCAGGCGCTGGGGGGGGGGAATAAATTGGGGGGGGGCTGGGGGCGCATTTAGGGGGCGGAGGGGACTGGTTCTCACCTGCAGAACTCGGCGTCGAGCCCCCCCGGGGGCAGCAGCAGGGCCAGGATGCCTGGGGGGGTGCGGAGGGGACATGTCAGCACCGGGCATGAGCTCCCCTCGGCCGCCCGCAGTACCCCTTTTCCACCAGCAGGTGGCGGCAGAGGGGCGCCCTCGGGCGTCACCGGGCATGAGCTCCCCTCGGCCGCCTGCAGTACCCCTTTTCCACCAGCAGGTGGCGGCAGAGGGGCGCCGTCGGGCGTAACCGGGCATGAGCTCCCCTCGGCCGCCTGCAGTACCCGTTTTCCACCAGCAGGTGGCGGCAGAGGGGCGCCCTCGGGCGGCACCCGGCATGAGCTCCCCCCGGCCGCCTGCAGTACCCCTTTTCCACCCGCAGGGGGCGGCCTAACCCTAACCCTAATTTAACCCGAACCCCAACTCCAACCCCAACCCTAACCCTAATGGCGTCCCCCCGGCAACCGCACCCCGCACACTTGGTTCCCCCCTCATTTTCGTTCCCCCCGGTGCGCCCCACAAAAGTGTCCCCCCAGAACCCGCACCCCGCACACTTGGTTCCCCCCTCATTTTGGTTCCCCCCCGGTGCGCCCCGCAAATGTGTCCCCCTGGAACCCGAACCCCGCACACTTGGTTCCCCCCTCACTTTGGTTCCCCCCCCGGTGCGCCTGGCAAGTGTGTCCCCCCGGAACCCGCACCCCGCAAACTTGGTTCCTCCCTCATTTTGGTTCCCCCCCCCCTTGGGGTCCCCCCAAGCCCCATGGACCCCCACCCCCTTGGTGCCCCATCCCCCGTCCTACCCGTGCCCGCAGCAGCTGCTCGCACTCCGCCAGCGCCTCCCGCACCCGACGCTGCATCTCGGCCAGGTGGAGGCAGGCGCTGGGGGGGGGGAATAAATTGGGGGGGGGCTGGGGGCGCATTTAGGGGGCGGAGGGGACTGGTTCTCACCTGTAGAACTCGGCGTCGAGCCCCCCCGGGGGCAGCAGCAGGGCCAGGATGCCTGGGGGGGTGCGGGGGGGACATGTCAGCACCGGGCATGAGCTCCCCTCGGCCGCCTGCAGTACCCCTTTTCCACCAGCAGGTGGCGGCAGAGGGGCGCCCTCGGGCGTCACCGGGCATGAGCTCAACTCGGCCGCCTGCAGTAACCCTTTTCCACCAGCAGGTGGCGGCAGAGGGGCGCCCTCGGGCGTCACCGGGCATGAGCTCCCCTCGGCCGCCTGCAGTACTCGTTTTCCACCAGCAGGTGGCGGCAGAGGGGCGCCCTCGGGCGACACCGGGCATGAGCTCAACTCGGCCGCCTGCAGTAACCCTTTTCCACCAGCAGGTGGCGGCAGAGGGGCGCCCTCGGGCGGCACCGGGCATGAGCTCCCCTCGGCCGCCCGCAGTACCCCTTTTCCACCAGCAGGTGGCGGCAGAAGGCCACCCTCGGGCGTCACCGGGCATGAGCTCCCCTCGGCCGCCCGCAGTACCCCTTTTCCACCAGCAGGTGGCGGCAGAGGAGCGCCCTCGGGCGTCACCAGGCATGAGCTCCCCTCGGCCGCCTGCAGTACCCCTTTTCCACCAGCAGGTGGCGGCAGAGGGGCGCCCTCGGGCGTCACCGGGCATGAGCTTCCCTCGGCCGCCTGCAGTACCCCTTTTCCACCAGCAGGTGGCGGCAGAGGGGCGCCCTCGGGCGTCACCGGGCATGAGCTCCCCTCGGCCGCCCGCAGTACCCCTTTTCCACCAGCAGGTGACGGCAGAGGGGCGCCCTCGGGCGTCACCGGGCATGAGCTCCCCTCGGCCGCCCGCAGTACCCCTTTTCCACCAGCAGGTGGCGGCAGAGGGCCGCCCTCGGGCGTCACCGGGCATGAGCTCCCCTCGGCCGCCTGCAGTACCCCTTTTCCACCAGCAGGTGGCGGCAGAGGTGCGCCCTCAGGCGTCACCGGGCATGAGCTCCCCTCGGCCGCCCGCAGTACACCTTTTCCACCAGCAGGTGGCGGCAGAGGGCCGCCCTCGGGCGTCACCGGGCATGAGCTCCCCTCGGCCGCCCGCAGTACCCCTTTTCCACCAGCAGGTGGCGGCAGAGGGCCGCCCTCGGGCGTCACCGGGCATGAGCTCCCCTCGGCCGCCCGCAGTACCCCTTTTCCACCAGCAGGTGGCGGCAGAGGGCCGCCCTCGGGCGTCACCGGGCATGAGCTCCCCTCGGCCGCCCGCAGTACCCCTTTTCCACCAGCAGGTGGCTGCAGAGGGGCGCCCTCGGGCGGCACCGGGCATGAGCTCCCCTCGGCCGCCTGCAGTACCCCTTTTCCACCAGCAGGTGGCAGCAGAGTGGCGCCCTCGGGCGTCACCGGGCATGAGCTCCCCTCGGCCGCCTGCAGTACCCCTTTTCCACCAGCAGGTGGCGGCAGAGGGGCGCCCTCGGGCGTCACCGGGCATGAGCTCCCCTCGGCCGCCCGCAGTACTCGTTTTCCACCAGCAGGTGGCGGCAGAGGGGCGCCCTCGGGCGTCACCGGGCATGAACTCCCCTCGGCCGCCTGCAGTACCCCTTTTCCACCAGCAGGTGGCGGCAGAGGGGCGCCCTCGGGCGGCACCGGGCATGAGCTCCCCTCGGCCGCCTGCAGTACCCCTTTTCCACCAGCAGGTGGCGGCAGAGGGGCGCCCTCGGGCGTCACCGGGCATGAGCTCCCCTCGGCCGCCTGCAGTACCCCTTTTCCACCAGCAGGTGGCGGCAGAGGGGCGCCCTCGGGCGGCACCGGGCATGAGCTCCCCTCGGCCGCCTGCAGTACCCCTTTTCCACCAGCAGGTGGCGGCAGAGGGCCGCCCTCGGGCGTCACCGGGCATGAGCTCCCCTCGGCCGCCTGCAGTACCCCTTTTCCACCAGCAGGGGGCGGCCTAACCCTAACCCTAACCTAACCCGAACCGCAACTCCAACCCCAACCCTAACCCTAATGGCGTCCCCCCGGCAACCGCACCCCGCACACTTGGTTCCCCCCTCCTTTTGGTTCCCCCTGGTGCGCCCCGCAAATTTGTCCCCCCGGAACACGAACCCCGCACACTTGGTTCCCCCCTCATTTTGGTTCCCCCCCCCGGTGCGCCCCGCAAATCTGTCCCCCCGGAACCCGAACACCGCACACTTGGTTCCCCCCTCACTTTGGTTCCCCCCCCCGGTGCGCCTGGCAAGTGTGTCCCCCCGGAACCCGCACCCCGCACACTTGGTTCCTCCCTCATTTTGGTTCGCCCCCCCATTTGGGGTCCCCCCAAGCCCCATGGACCCCCCCCCCTTGGTGCCCCACCCCCCGTCCTACCCGTGCCCGCAGCAGCCGCTCGCGCTCCGCCAGCGCCTCCCGCACCCGACGCTGCATCTCGGCCAGGTGGAGGCAGGCGCTGGGGGGGGGGAATAAATTGGGGGGGGGTCTGGGGGTGCATTTAGGGGGCGGAGGGGACTGGTTCTCACCTGTAGAACTCGGCGTCGAGCCCCCCCGGGGGCACCTACAGGGCCAGGATGCCTGGGGGGGTGTGGGGGGGACATGTTAGCACCGGGCATGAGCTCCCCTCGGCCGCCTGCAGTACTCGTTTTCCACCAGCAGGTGGCGGCAGAGGGGCGCCCTCGGGCGTCACCGGGCATGAGCTCCCCTCGGCCGCCTGCAGTACCCCTTTTCCACTAGCAGGTGGCGGCAGAGGGGCGCCCTCGGGCGTCACCGGGCATGAGCTCCCCTCGGCCGCCTGCAGTACCCCTTTTCCACCAGCAGGTGGCGGCAGAGGGGCGCCCTCGGGCGTCACCGGGCATGAGCTCCCCTCGGCCGCCTGCAGTACCCCTTTTCCACCAGCAGGTGGCGGCAGAGCGGCGCCTTCGGGCGTCACCAAGCATGAGCTCCCCTCGGCCGCCTGCAGTACTCGTTTTCCACCAGCAGGTGGCGGCAGAGGGGCGCCCTCGGGCGTCACCGGGCATGAGCTCCCCTCGGCCGCCCGCAGTACCCCTTTTCCACCAGCAGGTGGCGGCAGAGGGGCGCCTTCGGGCGTCACCGGGCATGAGCTCCCCTCGGCCGCCTGCAGTACTCGTTTTCCAACAGCAGGTGGCGGCAGAGGGGCGCCCTCGGGCGTCACCGGGCATGAGCTCCCCTCGGCCGCCTGCAGTACCCCTTTTCCACCAGCAGGTGGCGGCAGAGGGGCGCCTTCGGGAGTCACCGGGCATGAGCTCCCCTCGGCCGCCTGCAGTACTCCTTTTCCACCAGCAGGTGGCGGCAGAGGGGCGCCCTCGGGCGTCACCGGGCATGAGCTCCCCTCGGCCACCTGCAGTACCCCTTTTCCACCAGCAGGTGGCGGCAGAGGGGCGCCCTCGGGCGGCACCGGGCATGAGCTCCCCTCGGCCGCCTGCAGTACCCCTTTTCCACCAGCAGGTGGCGGCAGAGGGGCGCCCTCGGGCGTCACCAGGCATGAGCTCCCCTCGGCCGCCTGCAGTACCCCTTTTCCACCAGCAGGTGGCGGCAGAGGGGCGCCCTCGGGCGTCACCGGGCATGAGCTCCCCTCGGCCGCCTGCAGTACTCCTTTTCCACCAGCAGGTGGCGGCAGAGGGGCGCCCTCGGGCGTCACCGGGCATGAGCTTCCCTTGGCCGCCTGCAGTACCCCTTTTCCACCAGCAGGTGGCGGCAGAGGGGCGCCCTCGGGCGTCACCGCGCATGAGCTCCCCTCGGCCGCCCGCAGTACCTCTTTTCCACCAGCAGGTGACGGCAGAGGGGCGCCCTCGGGCGTCACCGGGCATGAGCTCCCCTCGGCCGCCCGCAGTACCCCTTTTCCACCAGCAGGTGGCGGCAGAGGGCCGCCCTCGGGCGTCACCGGGCATGAGCTCCCCTCGGCCGCCCGCAGTACCCCTTTTCCACCAGCAGGTGGCGGCAGAGGGCCGCCCTCGGGCGTCACCGGGCATGAGCTCCCCTCGGCCGCCCGCAGTACCCCTTTTCCACCAGCAGGTGGCGGCAGAGGGCCGCCCTCGGGCGTCACCGGGCATGAGCTCCCCTCGGCCGCCCGCAGTATTCCTTTTCCACCAGCAGGTGGCAGCAGAGGGGCGCCCTCGGGCGGCACCGGGCATGAGCTCCCCTCGGCCGCCCGCAGTACCCCTTTTCCACCAGCAGGTGGCGGCAGAGGGCCGCCCTCGGGCGTCACCGGGCATGAGCTCCCCTCGGCCGCCCGCAGTACCCCTTTTCCACCAGCAGGTGGCGGCAGAGGGGCGCCCTCGGGCGTCACCGGGCATGAGCTCCCCTCGGCCGCCCGCAGTACCCCTTTTCCACCAGCAGGTGGCGGCAGAGGGGCGCCCTCGGGCGTCACCGCGCATGAGCTCCCCTCGGCCGCCCGCAGTACCTCTTTTCCACCAGCAGGTGACGGCAGAGGGGCGCCCTCGGGCGTCACCGGGCATGAGCTCCCCTCGGCCGCCCGCAGTACCCCTTTTCCACCAGCAGGTGGCGGCAGAGGGCCGCCCTCGGGCGTCACCGGGCATGAGCTCCCCTCGGCCGCCCGCAGTACCCCTTTTCCACCAGCAGGTGGCGGCAGAGGGCCGCCCTCGGGCGTCACCGGGCATGAGCTCCCCTCGGCCGCCCGCAGTACCCCTTTTCCACCAGCAGGTGGCGGCAGAGGGCCGCCCTCGGGCGTCACCGGGCATGAGCTCCCCTCGGCCGCCCGCAGTATTCCTTTTCCACCAGCAGGTGGCAGCAGAGGGGCGCCCTCGGGCGGCACCGGGCATGAGCTCCCCTCGGCCGCCCGCAGTACCCCTTTTCCACCAGCAGGTGGCGGCAGAGGGCCGCCCTCGGGCGTCACCGGGCATGAGCTCCCCTCGGCCGCCCGCAGTACCCCTTTTCCACCAGCAGGTGGCGGCAGAGGGGCGCCCTCGGGCGTCACCGGGCATGAGCTCCCCTCGGCCGCCCGCAGTACCCCTTTTCCACCAGCAGGTGGCGGCAGAGGGCCGCCCTCGGGCGTCACCGGGCATGAGCTCCCCTCGGCCGCCCGCAGTACCCCTTTTCCACCAGCAGATGGCGGCAGAGGGCCGCCCTCGGGTGTCACCGGACATGAGCTCCCCTCGGCCGCCCGCAGTACCCCTTTTCCACCAGCAGGTGGCGGCAGAGGGCCGCCCTCGGGCGTCACCGGGCATGAGCTCCCCTCGGCCGCCCGCAGTACACCTTTTCCACCAGCAGGTGGCGGCAGAGGGCCGCCCTCGGGCGTCACCGGGCATGAGCTCCCCTCGGCCGCCCGCAGTACCCATTTTCCACCAGCAGGTGGCGGCAGAGGGCCGCCCTCGGGCGTCACCGGGCATGAGCTCCCCTCGGCCGCCCGCAGTACCCCTTTTCCACCAGCAGGTGGCGGCAGAGGGCCGCCCTCGGGCGTCACCGGGCATGAGCTCCCCTCGGCCGCCCGCAGTACCCCTTTTCCACCAGCAGGTGGCGGCAGAGGGCCGCCCTCGGGCGTCACCGGGCATGAGCTCCCCTCGGCCGCCCGCAGTACCCCTTTTCCACCAGCAGGTGGCTGCAGAGGGGCGCCCTCGGGCGGCACCGGGCATGAGCTCCCCTCGGCCGCCTGCAGTACCCCTTTTCCACCAGCAGGTGGCGGCAGAGGGGCGCCCTCGGGCGTCACCGGGCATGAGCTCCCCTCGGCCGCCTGCAGTACCCCTTTTCCACCAGCAGGTGGCGGCAGAGGGGCGCCCTCGGGCGGCACCGGGCATGAGCTCCCCTCGGCCGCCTGCAGTACTCGATTTCCACCAGCAGGTGGCGGCAGAGGGGCGCCCTCGGGCGACACCGGGCATGAGCTCAACTCGGCCGCCTGCAGTAACCCTTTTCCACCAGCAGGTGGCGGCAGAGGGGCGCCCTCGGGCGTCACCGGGCATGAGCTCCCCTCGGCCGCCTGCAGTACCCCTTTTCCACCAGCAGGTGGCGGCAGAGGGGCGCCCTCGGGCATCACCGGGCATGAGCTCCCCTCGGCCGCCTGCAGTACTCGATTTCCACCAGCAGGTGGCGGCAGAGGGGTGCCTTCGGGCGTCACCGGGCATGAGCTCCCCTCGGCCGCCTGCAGTACTCGTTTTCCACCAGCAGGTGGCGGCAGAGGGGCGCCCTCGGGCGTCACCGGGCATGAGCTCCCCCCGGCCGCCTGCAGTACCCCTTTTCCACCCGCAGGGGGCGGCCTAACCCTAACCCTAACCTAACCCGAACCCCAACTCCAACCCCAACCTTAACCCTAATGGCGTCCCCCCGGCAACCGCACTCCGCACACTTGGTTCCCCCCTCATTTTCGTTCCCCCCGGTGCGCCCCACAAAAGTGTCCCCCCAGAACCCGCACCCCGCACACTTGGTTCCCCCCTCACTTTGGTTCCCCCCCCCGGTGCGCCCCGCAAATGTGTCCCCCTGGAACCCGAACCCCGCACACTTGGTTCCCCCCTCACTTTGGTTCCCCCCCCCGGTGCGCCTGGCAAGTGTCTCCCCCCGGAACCCGCACCCCGCAAACTTGGTTCCTCCCTCATTTTGGTTCCCCCCCCCCTTGGGGTCCCCCCAAGCCCCATGGACCCCCACCCCCTTGGTGCCCCATCCCCCGTCCTACCCGTGCCCGCAGCAGCCGCTCGCGCTCCGCCAGCGCCTCCCGCACCCGACGCTGCATCTCGGCCAGGTGGAGGCAGGCGCTGGGGGGGGGGAATAAATTGGGGGGGGGCTGGGGGCGCATTTAGGGGGCGGAGGGGACTGGTTCTCACCTGCAGAACTCGGCGTCGAGCCCCCCCGGGGGCAGCAGCAGGGCCAGGATGCCTGGGGGGGTGCGGGGGGGACATGTCAGCACCGGGCATGAGCTCCCCTCGGCCGCCCGCAGTACCCCTTTTCCACCAGCAGGTGGCGGCAGAGGGGCGCCCTCGGGCGTCACCGGGCATGAGCTCCCCTCGGCCGCCTGCAGTACCCCTTTTCCACCAGCAGGTGGCGGCAGAGGGGCGCCGTCGGGCGGCACCGGGCATGAGCTCCCCTCGGCCGCCTGCAGTACCCGTTTTCCACCAGCAGGTGGCGGCAGAGGGGCGCCCTCGGGCGGCACCCGGCATGAGCTCCCCCCGGCCGCCTGCAGTACCCCTTTTCCACCCGCAGGGGGCGGCCTAACCCTAACCCTAATTTAACCCGAACCCCAACTCCAACCCCAACCCTAACCCTAATGGCGTCCCCCCGGCAACCGCACCCCGCACACTTGGTTCCCCCCTCATTTTCGTTCCCCCCGGTGCGCCCCACAAAAGTGTCCCCCCAGAACCCGCACCCCGCACACTTGGTTCCCCCCTCATTTTGGTTCCCCCCCGGTGCGCCCCGCAAATGTGTCCCCCTGGAACCCGAACCCCGCACACTTGGTTCCCCCCTCACTTTGGTTCCCCCCCCGGTGCGCCTGGCAAGTGTGTCCCCCCGGAACCCGCACCCCGCAAACTTGGTTCCTCCCTCATTTTGGTTCCCCCCCCCCTTGGGGTCCCCCCAAGCCCCATGGACCCCCACCCCCTTGGTGCCCCATCCCCCGTCCTACCCGTGCCCGCAGCAGCTGCTCGCACTCCGCCAGCGCCTCCCGCACCCGACGCTGCATCTCGGCCAGGTGGAGGCAGGCGCTGGGGGGGGGGAATAAATTGGGGGGGGGCTGGGGGCGCATTTAGGGGGCGGAGGGGACTGGTTCTCACCTGTAGAACTCGGCGTCGAGCCCCCCCGGGGGCAGCAGCAGGGCCAGGATGCCTGGGGGGGTGTGGGGGGGACATGTCAGCACCGGGCATGAGCTCCCCTCGGCCGCCTGCAGTACCCCTTTTCCACCAGCAGGTGGCGGCAGAGGGGCGCCCTCGGGCGTCACCGGGCATGAGCTCAACTCGGCCGCCTGCAGTAACCCTTTTCCACCAGCAGGTGGCGGCAGAGGGGCGCCCTCGGGCGTCACCGGGCATGAGCTCCCCTCGGCCGCCTGCAGTACCCCTTTTCCACCAGCAGGTGGCGGCAGAGGGGCGCCCTCGGGCGACACCGGGCATGAGCTCAACTCGGCCGCCTGCAGTAACCCTTTTCCACCAGCAGGTGGCGGCAGAGGGGCGCCCTCGGGCGTCACCGGGCATGAGCTCCCCTCGGCCGCCTGCAGTACCCCTTTTCCACCAGCAGGTGGCAGCAGAGGGCCGCCCTCGGGCGGCACCGGGCATGAGCTCCCCTCGGCCGCCTGCAGTACCCCTTTTCCACCAGCAGGTGGCGGCAGAGGGGCGCCCTCGGGCGTCACCGGGCATGAGCTCCCCTCGGCCGCCTGCAGTACCCCTTTTCCACCAGCAGGTGGCGGCAGAGGGGCGCCCTCGGGCGTAACCGGGCATGAGCTCCCCTCGGCCACCTGCAGTACCCCTTTTCCACCAGCAGGTGGCGGCACAGGGGCGCCCTCGGGCGTCACCGGGCATGAGCTCCCCTCGGCCGCCTGCAGTACCCCTTTTCCACCAGCAGGTGGCGGCAGAGGGGCGCCCTCGGGCGGCACCGGGCATGAGCTCCCCTCGGCCGCCTGCAGTACCCCTTTTCCACCAGCAGGTGGCGGCAGAGGGGTGCCCTCGGGCGACACCGGGCATGAGCTCAACTCGGCCGCCTGCAGTAACCCTTTTCCACCAGCAGGTGGCGGCAGAGGGGCGCCCTCGGGCGTCACCGGGCATGAGCTCCCCTCGGCCGCCTGCAGTACCCCTTTTCCACCAGCAGGTGGCGGCAGAGGGGCGCCCTCGGGCATCACCGGGCATGAGCTCCCCTCGGCCGCCTGCAGTACCCCTTTTCCACCAGCAGGTGGCGGCAGAGGGGCGCCCTCGGGCATCACCGGGCATGAGCTCCCCTCGGCCGACTGCAGTACTCGTTTTCCACCAGCAGGTGGCGGCAGAGGGGCGCCCTCGGGCGTCACCGGGCATGAGCTCCCCTCGGCCGCCTGCAGTACTTCTTTTCCACCAGCAGGTGGCGGCAGAGGGGCGCCCTCGGGCGTCACCGGGCATGAGCTCCCCTCGGCCGCCTGCAGTACCCCTTTTCCACCAGCAGGTGGCGGCAGAGGGGCGCCCTCTTGCGTCACCAGGCATGAGCTCCCCTCGGCCGCCTGCAGTACCCCTTTTCCACCAGCAGGTGGCGGCAGAGGGGCGCCCTCGGGCGTCACCGGGCATGAGCTCCCCTCGGCCGCCTGCAGTACCCCTTTTCCACCAGCAGGTGGCGGCAGAGGGGCGCCCTCGGGCGTCACCGGGCATGAGCTTACCTTGGCCGCCTGCAGTACCCCTTTTCCACCAGCAGGTGGCGGCAGAGGGGCGCCCTCGGGCGTCACCGGGCATGAGATCCCCTCGGCCGCCCGCAGTACCTCTTTTCCACCAGCAGGTGACGGCAGAGGGCCGCCCTCGGGCGTCACCGGTCATGAGCTCCCCTCGGCCGCCCGCAGTACCCCTTTTCCACCAGCAGGTGGCTGCAGAGGGCCGCCCTCGGGCGTCACCGGGCATGAGCTCCCCTCGGCCGCCCGCAGTACCCCTTTTCCACCAGCAGGTGGCGGCAGAGGGCCGCCCTCGGGCGTCACCGGGCATGAGCTCCCCTCGGCCGCCCGCAGTACCCCTTTTCCACCAGCAGGTGGCGGCAGAGGGCCGCCCTCGGGCGTCACCGGGCATGAGCTCCCCTCGGCCGCCCGCAGTACCCCTTTTCCACCAGCAGGTGGCGGCAGAGGGCCGCCCTCGGGCGTCACCGGGCATGAGCTCCCCTCGGCCGCCCGCAGTACCCCTTTTCCACCAGCAGGTGGCGGCAGAGGGCCGCCCTCGGGCGTCACCAGGCATGAGCTCCCCTCGGCCGCCCGCAGTACCCCTTTTCCACCAGCAGGTGGCGGCAGAGGGCCGCCCTCGGGCGTCACAGGGCATGAGCTCCCCTCGGCCGCCCGCAGTACCCCTTTTCCACCAGCAGGTGGCAGCAGAGGGGCGCCCTCGGGCGGCACCGGGCATGAGCTCCCCTCGGCCGCCCGCAGTACCCCTTTTCCACCAGCAGGTGGCGGCAGAGGGGCGCCCTCGGGCGTCACCGGGCATGAGCACCCCTCGGCCGCCCGCAGTACCCCTTTTCCACCAGCAGGTGGCGGCAGAGGGCCGCCCTCGGGCGTCACCGGGCATGAGCTCCCCTCGGCCGCCCGCAGTGCCCCTTTTCCACCAGCAGGTGGCGGCAGAGGGGCGCCCTCGGGCGGCACCGGGCATGAGCTCCCCTCGGCCGCCCGCAGTACCCCTTTTCCACCAGCAGGTGGCGGCAGAAGGCCACCCTCGGGCGTCACCGGGCATGAGCTCCCCTCGGCCGCCCGCAGTACCCCTTTTCCACCAGCAGGTGGCGGCAGAGGAGCGCCCTCGGGCGTCACCAGGCATGAGCTCCCCTCGGCCGCCTGCAGTACCCCTTTTCCACCAGCAGGTGGCGGCAGAGGGGCGCCCTCGGGCGTCACCGGGCATGAGCTTCCCTCGGCCGCCTGCAGTACCCCTTTTCCACCAGCAGGTGGCGGCAGAGGGGCGCCCTCGGGCGTCACCGGGCATGAGCTCCCCTCGGCCGCCCGCAGTACCCCTTTTCCACCAGCAGGTGACGGCAGAGGGGCGCCCTCGGGCGTCACCGGGCATGAGCTCCCCTCGGCCGCCCGCAGTACCCCTTTTCCACCAGCAGGTGGCGGCAGAGGGCCGCCCTCGGGCGTCACCGGGCATGAGCTCCCCTCGGCCGCCTGCAGTACCCCTTTTCCACCAGCAGGTGGCGGCAGAGGTGCGCCCTCAGGCGTCACCGGGCATGAGCTCCCCTCGGCCGCCCGCAGTACACCTTTTCCACCAGCAGGTGGCGGCAGAGGGCCGCCCTCGGGCGTCACCGGGCATGAGCTCCCCTCGGCCGCCCGCAGTACCCCTTTTCCACCAGCAGGTGGCGGCAGAGGGCCGCCCTCGGGCGTCACCGGGCATGAGCTCCCCTCGGCCGCCCGCAGTACCCCTTTTCCACCAGCAGGTGGCGGCAGAGGGCCGCCCTCGGGCGTCACCGGGCATGAGCTCCCCTCGGCCGCCCGCAGTACCCCTTTTCCACCAGCAGGTGGCTGCAGAGGGGCGCCCTCGGGCGGCACCGGGCATGAGCTCCCCTCGGCCGCCTGCAGTACCCCTTTTCCACCAGCAGGTGGCAGCAGAGTGGCGCCCTCGGGCGTCACCGGGCATGAGCTCCCCTCGGCCGCCTGCAGTACCCCTTTTCCACCAGCAGGTGGCGGCAGAGGGGCGCCCTCGGGCGTCACCGGGCATGAGCTCCCCTCGGCCGCCCGCAGTACTCGTTTTCCACCAGCAGGTGGCGGCAGAGGGGCGCCCTCGGGCGTCACCGGGCATGAACTCCCCTCGGCCGCCTGCAGTACCCCTTTTCCACCAGCAGGTGGCGGCAGAGGGGCGCCCTCGGGCGGCACCGGGCATGAGCTCCCCTCGGCCGCCTGCAGTACCCCTTTTCCACCAGCAGGTGGCGGCAGAGGGGCGCCCTCGGGCGTCACCGGGCATGAGCTCCCCTCGGCCGCCTGCAGTACCCCTTTTCCACCAGCAGGTGGCGGCAGAGGGGCGCCCTCGGGCGGCACCGGGCATGAGCTCCCCTCGGCCGCCTGCAGTACCCCTTTTCCACCAGCAGGTGGCGGCAGAGGGCCGCCCTCGGGCGTCACCGGGCATGAGCTCCCCTCGGCCGCCTGCAGTACCCCTTTTCCACCAGCAGGGGGCGGCCTAACCCTAACCCTAACCTAACCCGAACCGCAACTCCAACCCCAACCCTAACCCTAATGGCGTCCCCCCGGCAACCGCACCCCGCACACTTGGTTCCCCCCTCCTTTTGGTTCCCCCTGGTGCGCCCCGCAAATTTGTCCCCCCGGAACACGAACCCCGCACACTTGGTTCCCCCCTCATTTTGGTTCCCCCCCCCGGTGCGCCCCGCAAATCTGTCCCCCCGGAACCCGAACACCGCACACTTGGTTCCCCCCTCACTTTGGTTCCCCCCCCCGGTGCGCCTGGCAAGTGTGTCCCCCCGGAACCCGCACCCCGCACACTTGGTTCCTCCCTCATTTTGGTTCGCCCCCCCATTTGGGGTCCCCCCAAGCCCCATGGACCCCCCCCCCTTGGTGCCCCACCCCCCGTCCTACCCGTGCCCGCAGCAGCCGCTCGCGCTCCGCCAGCGCCTCCCGCACCCGACGCTGCATCTCGGCCAGGTGGAGGCAGGCGCTGGGGGGGGGGAATAAATTGGGGGGGGGTCTGGGGGTGCATTTAGGGGGCGGAGGGGACTGGTTCTCACCTGTAGAACTCGGCGTCGAGCCCCCCCGGGGGCACCTACAGGGCCAGGATGCCTGGGGGGGTGTGGGGGGGACATGTTAGCACCGGGCATGAGCTCCCCTCGGCCGCCTGCAGTACTCGTTTTCCACCAGCAGGTGGCGGCAGAGGGGCGCCCTCGGGCGTCACCGGGCATGAGCTCCCCTCGGCCGCCTGCAGTACCCCTTTTCCACTAGCAGGTGGCGGCAGAGGGGCGCCCTCGGGCGTCACCGGGCATGAGCTCCCCTCGGCCGCCTGCAGTACCCCTTTTCCACCAGCAGGTGGCGGCAGAGGGGCGCCCTCGGGCGTCACCGGGCATGAGCTCCCCTCGGCCGCCTGCAGTACCCCTTTTCCACCAGCAGGTGGCGGCAGAGCGGCGCCTTCGGGCGTCACCAAGCATGAGCTCCCCTCGGCCGCCTGCAGTACTCGTTTTCCACCAGCAGGTGGCGGCAGAGGGGCGCCCTCGGGCGTCACCGGGCATGAGCTCCCCTCGGCCGCCTGCAGTACCCCTTTTCCACCAGCAGGTGGCGGCAGAGGGGCGCCTTCGGGCGTCACCGGGCATGAGCTCCCCTCGGCCGCCTGCAGTACTCGTTTTCCAGCAGCAGGTGGCGGCAGAGGGGCGCCCTCGGGCGTCACCGGGCATGAGCTCCCCTCGGCCGCCTGCAGTACCCCTTTTCCACCAGCAGGTGGCGGCAGAGGGGCGCCTTCGGGAGTCACCGGGCATGAGCTCCCCTCGGCCGCCTGCAGTACTCCTTTTCCACCAGCAGGTGGCGGCAGAGGGGCGCCCTCGGGCGTCACCGGGCATGAGCTCCCCTCGGCCACCTGCAGTACCCCTTTTCCACCAGCAGGTGGCGGCAGAGGGGCGCCCTCGGGCGGCACCGGGCATGAGCTCCCCTCGGCCGCCTGCAGTACCCCTTTTCCACCAGCAGGTGGCGGCAGAGGGGCGCCCTCGGGCGTCACCAGGCATGAGCTCCCCTCGGCCGCCTGCAGTACCCCTTTTCCACCAGCAGGTGGCGGCAGAGGGGCGCCCTCGGGCGTCACCGGGCATGAGCTCCCCTCGGCCGCCTGCAGTACTCCTTTTCCACCAGCAGGTGGCGGCAGAGGGGCGCCCTCGGGCGTCACCGGGCATGAGCTTCCCTTGGCCGCCTGCAGTACCCCTTTTCCACCAGCAGGTGGCGGCAGAGGGGCGCCCTCGGGCGTCACCGCGCATGAGCTCCCCTCGGCCGCCCGCAGTACCTCTTTTCCACCAGCAGGTGACGGCAGAGGGGCGCCCTCGGGCGTCACCGGGCATGAGCTCCCCTCGGCCGCCCGCAGTACCCCTTTTCCACCAGCAGGTGGCGGCAGAGGGCCGCCCTCGGGCGTCACCGGGCATGAGCTCCCCTCGGCCGCCCGCAGTACCCCTTTTCCACCAGCAGGTGGCGGCAGAGGGCCGCCCTCGGGCGTCACCGGGCATGAGCTCCCCTCGGCCGCCCGCAGTACCCCTTTTCCACCAGCAGGTGGCGGCAGAGGGCCGCCCTCGGGCGTCACCGGGCATGAGCTCCCCTCGGCCGCCCGCAGTATTCCTTTTCCACCAGCAGGTGGCAGCAGAGGGGCGCCCTCGGGCGGCACCGGGCATGAGCTCCCCTCGGCCGCCCGCAGTACCCCTTTTCCACCAGCAGGTGGCGGCAGAGGGCCGCCCTCGGGCGTCACCGGGCATGAGCTCCCCTCGGCCGCCCGCAGTACCCCTTTTCCACCAGCAGGTGGCGGCAGAGGGGCGCCCTCGGGCGTCACCGGGCATGAGCTCCCCTCGGCCGCCCGCAGTACCCCTTTTCCACCAGCAGGTGGCGGCAGAGGGGCGCCCTCGGGCGTCACCGCGCATGAGCTCCCCTCGGCCGCCCGCAGTACCTCTTTTCCACCAGCAGGTGACGGCAGAGGGGCGCCCTCGGGCGTCACCGGGCATGAGCTCCCCTCGGCCGCCCGCAGTACCCCTTTTCCACCAGCAGGTGGCGGCAGAGGGCCGCCCTCGGGCGTCACCGGGCATGAGCTCCCCTCGGCCGCCCGCAGTACCCCTTTTCCACCAGCAGGTGGCGGCAGAGGGCCGCCCTCGGGCGTCACCGGGCATGAGCTCCCCTCGGCCGCCCGCAGTACCCCTTTTCCACCAGCAGGTGGCGGCAGAGGGCCGCCCTCGGGCGTCACCGGGCATGAGCTCCCCTCGGCCGCCCGCAGTATTCCTTTTCCACCAGCAGGTGGCAGCAGAGGGGCGCCCTCGGGCGGCACCGGGCATGAGCTCCCCTCGGCCGCCCGCAGTACCCCTTTTCCACCAGCAGGTGGCGGCAGAGGGCCGCCCTCGGGCGTCACCGGGCATGAGCTCCCCTCGGCCGCCCGCAGTACCCCTTTTCCACCAGCAGGTGGCGGCAGAGGGGCGCCCTCGGGCGTCACCGGGCATGAGCTCCCCTCGGCCGCCCGCAGTACCCCTTTTCCACCAGCAGGTGGCGGCAGAGGGCCGCCCTCGGGCGTCACCGGGCATGAGCTCCCCTCGGCCGCCCGCAGTACCCCTTTTCCACCAGCAGATGGCGGCAGAGGGCCGCCCTCGGGTGTCACCGGACATGAGCTCCCCTCGGCCGCCCGCAGTACCCCTTTTCCACCAGCAGGTGGCGGCAGAGGGCCGCCCTCGGGCGTCACCGGGCATGAGCTCCCCTCGGCCGCCCGCAGTACACCTTTTCCACCAGCAGGTGGCGGCAGAGGGCCGCCCTCGGGCGTCACCGGGCATGAGCTCCCCTCGGCCGCCCGCAGTACCCATTTTCCACCAGCAGGTGGCGGCAGAGGGCCGCCCTCGGGCGTCACCGGGCATGAGCTCCCCTCGGCCGCCTGCAGTACCCCTTTTCCACCAGCAGGTGGCGGCAGAGGGGCGCCCTCGGGCGTCACCGGGCATGAGCTCCCCTCGGCCGCCTGCAGTACCCCTTTTCCACCAGCAGGTGGCGGCAGAGGGGCGCCCTCGGGCGGCACCGGGCATGAGCTCCCCTCGGCCGCCTGCAGTACCCCTTTTCCACCAGCAGGTGGCGGCAGAGGGGCGCCCTCGGGCGTCACCGGGCATGAGCTCCCCTCGGCCGCCTGCAGTACCCCTTTTCCACCAGCAGGTGGCGGCAGAGGGCCGCCCTCGGGCGGCACCGGGCATGAGCTCCCCTCGGCCGCCTGCAGTACCCCTTTTCCACCAGCAGGGGGCGGCCTAACCCTAACCCTAACCTAACCCGAACCGCAACTCCAACCCCAACCCTAACCCTAATGGCGTCTCCCCGGCAACCGCACCCCGAACACTTGGTTCCCCCCTCATTTTCATTCCCCCCGGTGCGCCCCACAAAAGTGTCCCCCCAGAACCCGCACCCCGCACACTTGGTTCCCCCCTCCTTTTGGTTCCCCCTGGTGCGCCCCGCAAATTTGTCCCCCCGGAACACGAACCCCGCACACTTGGTTCCCCCCTCACTTTGGTTCCCCCCCCGGTGCACCTGGCAAGTGTGTCCCCCCGGAACCCGCACCCCGCACACTTGGTTCCTCCCTCATTTTGGTTCCCCCCCCCATTTAGGGTCCCCCCAAGCCCCATGGACCCCCCCCCCTTGGTGCCCCACCCCCCGTCCTACCCGTGCCCGCAGCAGCCGCTCGCGCTCCGCCAGCGCCTCCCGCACCCGACGCTGCATCTCGGCCAGGTGGAGGCAGGCGCTGGGGGGGGGGAATAAATTGGGGGGGGGTCTGGGGGTGCATTTAGGGGGCGGAGGGGACTGGTTCTCACCTGTAGAACTCGGCGTCGAGCCCCCCCGGGGGCACCTACAGGGCCAGGATGCCTGGGGGGGTGTGGGGGGGACATGTTAGCACCGGGCATGAGCTCCCCTCGGCCGCCTGCAGTACCCCTTTTCCACCAGCAGGTGGCGGCAGAGGGGCGCCCTCGGGCGTCACCGGGCATGAGCTCCCCTCGGCCGCCTGCAGTACCCCTTTTCCACTAGAAGGTGGCGGCAGAGGGGCGCCCTCGGGCGGCACCGGGCATGAGCTCCCCTCGGCCGCCTGCAGGACCCCTTTTCCACCAGCAGGTGGCGGCAGAGGGGCGCCCTCGGGCGTCACCGGGCATGAGCTCCCCTCGGCCGCCTGCAGTACCCCTTTTCCACCAGCAGGTGGCGGCAGAGGGGCGCCCTCGGGCGTCACCGGGCATGAGCTCCCCTCGGCCGCCTGCAGTACTCGTTTTCCACCAGCAGGTGGCGGCAGAGGGGCGCCCTCGGGCGTCACCGGGCATGAGCTCCCCTCGGCCGCCTGCAGTACTCGTTTTCCACCAGCAGGTGGCGGCAGAGAGGCGCCCTCGGGCGTCACCGGGCATGAGCTCCCCTCGGCCGCCTGCAGTACCCCTTTTCCACCAGCAGGTGGCGGCAGAGGGGCGCCCTCTGGCGTCACCAGGCATGAGCTCCCCTCGGCCGCCTGCAGTACTCGTTTTCCACCAGCAGGTGGCGGGAGAGGGGCGCCCTCGGGCGTCACCGGGCATGAGCTCCCCTCGGCCGCCTGCAGTACCCCTTTTCCACCAGCAGGTGGCGGCAGAGGGGCGCCCTCGGGCGTCACCGGGCATGAGCTCCCCTCGGCCGCCTGCAGTATCCCTTTTCCACCAGCAGGTGGCGGCAGAGGGGCGCCTTCGGGCGTCACCGGGCATGAGCTCCCCTCGGCCGCCTGCAGTACTCGTTTTCCACCAGCAGGTGGCGGCAGAGGGGCGCCCTCGGGCGTCACCGGGCATGAGCTCCCCTCGGCCGCCTGCAATACCCCTTTTCCAGCAGCAGGTGGCGGCAGAGGGGCGCCCTCGGGCGTCACCGCGCATGAGCTTCCCTCGGCCGCCTGCAGTACCCCTTTTCCACCAGCAGGTGGCGGCAGAGGGGCGCCCTCGGGCGTCACCGGGCATGAGCTCCCCTCGGCCGCCCGCAGTACCTCTTTTCCACCAGCAGGTGGCGGCAGAGGGCCGCCCTCGGGCGTCACCGGGCATGAGCTCCCCTCGGCCGCCCGCAGTACCCCTTTTCCACCAGCAGGTGGCGGCAGAGGGCCGCCCTCGGGCGTCACCGGGCATGAGCTCCCCTCGGCCGCCCGCAGTACCCCTTTTCCACCAGCAGGTGGCTGCAGAGGGCCGCCCTCGGGCGTCACCGGGCATGAGCTCCCCTCGGCCGCCCGCAGTACCCCTTTTCCACCAGCAGGTGGCGGCAGAGGGCCGCCCTCGGGCGTCACCGGGCATGAGCTCCCCTCGGCCGCCCGCAGTACCCCTTTTCCACCAGCAGGTGGCGGCAGAGGGCCGCCCTCGGGCGTCACCGGGCATGAGCTCCCCTCGGCCGCCCGCAGTACCCCTTTTCCACCAGCAGGTGGCGGCAGAGGGCCGCCCTCGGGCGTCACCGGGCATGAGCTCCCCTCGGCTGCCCGCAGTACCCCTTTTCCACCAGCAGGTGGCGGCAGAGGGCCGCCCTCGGGCGTCACCGGGCATGAGCTCCCCTCGGCCGCCCGCAGTACCCCTTTTCCACCAGCAGGTGGCAGCAGAGGGGCGCCCTCGGGCGGCACCGGGCATGAGCTCCCCTCGGCCGCCCGCAGTACCCCTTTTCCACCAGCAGGTGGCGGCAGAGGGCCGCCCTCGGGCGTCACCGGGCATGAGCTCCCCTCGGCCGCCCGCAGTACCCCTTTTCCACCAGCAGGTGGCGGCAGAGGGCCGCCCTCGGGCGTCACCGGGCATGAGCTCCCCTCGGCCGCCCGCAGTACCCCTTTTCCACCAGCAGGTGGCGGGAGAGGGGCGCCCTCGGGCGTCACCGGGCATGAGCTCCCCTCGGCCGCCCGCAGTACCCCTTTTCCACCAGCAGGTGGCGGCAGAGGGCCGCCCTCGGGTGTCACCGGACATGAGCTCCCCTCGGCCGCCCGCAGTACCCCTTTTCCACCAGCAGGTGGCGGCAGAGGGCCGCCCTCAGGCGTCACCGGGCATGAGCTCCCCTCGGCCGCCCGCAGTACACCTTTTCCACCAGCAGGTGGCGGCAGAGGGCCGCCCTCGGGCGTCACCGGGCATGAGCTCCCCTCGGCCGCCCGCAGTACCCCTTTTCCACCAGCAGGTGGCGGCAGAGGGCCGCCCTCGGGCGTCACCGGGCATGAGCTCCCCTCGGCCGCCTGCAGTACCCCTTTTCCACCAGCAGGTGGCGGCAGAGGGGCGCCCTCGGGCGGCACCGGGCATGAGCTCCCCTCGGCCGCCTGCAGTACCCCTTTTCCACCAGCAGGTGGCGGCAGAGGGGCGCCCTCGGGCGGCACCGGGCATGAGCTCCCCTCGGCCGCCTGCAGTACCCCTTTTCCACCAGCAGGTGGCGGCAGAGGGGCGCCCTCGGGCGTCACCGGGCATGAGCTCCCCCCGGCCGCCTGCAGTACCCCTTTTCCACCCGCAGGGGGCGGCCTAACCCTAACCCTAACCTAACCCGATCCGCAACTCCAACCCCAACCCTAACCCTAATGGCGTCCCCCCGGCAACCGCACCCCGAACACTTGGTTCCCCCCTCATTTTAGTTCCCCCCGGTGCGCCCCACAAAAGTGTCCCCCCAGAACCCGCACCCCGCACACTTGGTTCCCCCCTCCTTTTGGTTCCCCCTGGTGCGCCCCGCAAATTTGTCCCCCCGGAACACGAACCCCGCACACTTGGTTCCCCCCTCATTTTGGTTCCCCCCCCGGTGCGCCCCGCAAAATCGAACCCCGCACACTTGGTTCCCCCCTCACTTTGGTTCCCCCCCCCCGGTGCGCCTGGCAAGTGTGTCCCCCCGGAACCCGCACCCCGCACACTTGGTTCCCCCCCTCATTTTGGTTCCCCCCCCCATTTGGGGTCCCCCCAAGCCCCATGGACCCCCCCCCCTTGGTGCCCAACCCCCCCGTCCTACCGTGCCCGCAGCAGCCGCTCGCGCTCCGGCCAGCGCCTCCCGCCACCCGACGCTGCATCTCGGCCAGGTGGAGGCAGGCGCTGGGGGGGGGGAATAAATTGGGGGGGGGGTCTGGGGGTGCATTTAGGGGGCGGAGGGGACTGGTTCTCACCTGTAGAACTCGGCGTCGAGCCCCCCCGGGGGCACCTACAGGGCCAGGATGCCTGGGGGGGGTTGTGGGGGGGACATGTTAGCACCGGGCATGAGCTCCCCTCGGCCGCCTGCAGTACCCCTTTTCCACCAGCAGGTGGCGGCAGAGGGGCGCCCTCGGGCGTCACCGGGCATGAGCTCCCCTCGGCCGCCTGCAGTACCCCTTTTCCACCAGCAGGTGGCGGCAGAGGGGCGCCTTCGGGCGTCACCGGGCATGAGCCTCCCCCTCGGCCCGCCTGCAGTACTCGTTTTCCACCAGCAGGTGGCGGCAGAGGGGCGCCCTCGAGGCGTCACCGGGCATGAGCTCCCCTCGGCCGCCTGCAGTACCCCTTTTCCACCAGCAGGTGGCGGCAGAGGGGCGCCTTCGGGCGTCACCGGGCATGAGCTCCCCTCGGCCGCCTGCAGTACTCCGTTTTCCACCAGCAGGTGGCGGCAAAGGGGCGCCCTCGGGCGTCACCGGGCATGAGCTCCCCTCGGCCGCCTGCAGTACCCCTTTTCCACCAGCAGGTGGCGGCAGAGGGGCGCCTTCGTGCGTCACCGGGCATGAGCTCCCCTCGGCCGCCTGCCAGTAACTCCTTTTCCACCAGCAGGTGGCGGCAGAGGGGCGCCCTCGGGCGTCACCGGGCATGAGCTCCCCTCGGCCACCTGCAGTACCCCTTTTCCACCAGCAGGTGGCGGCAGAGGGGCGCCCTCGGGCGGCACCGGGCATGAGCTCCCCTCTGCCGCCTGCAAGTACCCCTTTTCCACCAGCAGGTGGCGGCAGAGGGGCGCCCTCTGGCGTCACCAGGCATGAGCTCCCTCGGCCGCCTGCAGTACCCCTTTTCCACCAGCAGGTGGCGGCAGAGGGGCGCCCTCGGGCGTCACGGGCATGAGCTCCCCTCGGCCGCCTGCAGTACCCCTTTTCCACCAGAAGGTGGCGGCAGAGGGGCGCCCTCGGGCGTCACCGGGCATGAGCTTACCTTGGGCCGCCTGCAGTACCCCTTTTCCACCAGCAGGTGGCGGCAGAGGGGCGCCCTCGGGCGTCACCAGGCATGAGATCCCCTCGGCCGCCCGCAGTACCCCTTTTCCACCAGCAGTGGCGGCAGAGGGGCGCCCTCGGGCGTCACCGGGCATGAGCACCCCTCGGCCGCCCGCAGTACCCCTTTTCCACAGCAGGTGGCGGCAGAGGGCCGCCCTCGGGCGTCACCGGGCATGAGCTCCCCTCGGCCGCCTGCAGTACCCACCCTTTTCACCAGCAGGTGGCGGCAGAGGGGCGCCCTCGGGCGGCACCGGGCATGAGCTCCCCTCGGCCGCCCGCAGTACCCCCTTTTCCACCAGCAGGTGGCGGCAGAGGGCCACCCTCGCGCGTCACCGGGCATGAGCTCCCCCTCGGCCGCCCGCAGTACCCCTTTTCCACCAGCAGGTGGCAGCAGAGGAGCGCCCTCGGGCGTCACCGGGCATGAGCTCCCCTCGGCCGCCTGCAGTACCCCTTTTCCACCAGCAGGTGGCGGCAGAGGGGCGCCCTCGGGCGTCACCGGGCATGAGCTTTCCTCGGCCGCCTGCAGTACCCCTTTTCCACCAGCAGGTGGCGGCAGAGGGGCGCCCTCGGGCGTCACCGGGCATGAGCTCCCTCGGGCCGCCCGCAGTACCCCTTTTCCACCAGCAGGTGACGGCAGAGGGGCCGCCCTCGGGCGTCACGGGCATGAGCTCCCCTCGGCCGCCCGCAGTACCCCTTTTCCACCAGCAGGTGGCGGCAGAGGGCCGCCCTCGGGCGTCACCGGGCATGAGCTCCCCTCGGCCGCCTGCAGTACCCCTTTTCCACCAGCAGGTGGCGGCAGAGGTCCGCCCTCAGGCGTCACCGGGCATGAGCTCCCCTCGGCCGCCCGCAGTACACCTTTTCCACCAGCAGGTGGCGGCAGAGGGCCGCCCTCGGGCGTCACCGGGCATGAGCTCCCCTCGGCCGCCCGCAGTACCCATTTTCCACCAGCAGGTGGCGGCAGAGGGCCGCCCTCGGGCGTCACCGGGCATGAGCTCCCCTCGGCGCCCGCAGTACCCCTTTTCCACCAGCAGGTGGCGGCAGAGGGCCGCCCTCGGGCGTCACCGGGCATGAGCTCCCCTCGGCCGCCCGCAGTACCCCTTTTCCACCAGCAGGTGGCGGCAGAGGGCCGCCCTCGGGCGTCACCGGGCATGAGCTCCCCTCGGCCGCCTGCAGTACCCCTTTTCCACCAGCAGGTGGCTGCAGAGGGGCGCCCTCGGGCGGCACCGGGCATGAGCTCCCCTCGGCCGCCTGCAGTACCCCTTTTCCACCAGCAGGTGGCGGCAGAGGGGCGCCCTCGGGCGTCACCGGGCATGAGCTCCCCTCGGCCGCCTGCAGTACCCCTTTTCCACCAGCAGGTGGCGGCAGAGGGCCGCCCTCAGGCGTCACCGGGCATGAGCTCCCCTCGGCCGCCCGCAGTACACCTTTTCCACCAGCAGGTGGCGGCAGAGGGCCGCCCTCGGGCGTCACCGGGCATGAGCTCCCCTCGGCCGCCCGCAGTACCCCTTTTCCACCAGCAGGTGGCGGCAGAGGGCCGCCCTCGGGCGTCACCGGGCATGAGCTCCCCTCGGCCGCCTGCAGTACCCCTTTTCCACCAGCAGGTGGCGGCAGAGGGGCGCCCTCGGGCGGCACCGGGCATGAGCTCCCCTCGGCCGCCTGCAGTACCCCCTTTTCCACCAGCAGGTGGCGGCAGAGGGGCGCCCTCGGGCGGCACCGGGCATGAGCTCCCCTCGGCCGCCTGCAGTACCCCTTTTCCACCAGCAGGTGGCGGCAGAGGGGCGCCCTCGGGCGTCACCGGGCATGAGCTCCCCCCGGCCGCCTGCAGTACCCCTTTTCCACCCGCAGGGGGCGGCCTAACCCTAACCCTAACCTAACCCGATCCGCAACTCCAACCCCAACCCTAACCCTAATGGCGTCCCCCCGGCAACCGCACCCCGAACACTTGGTTCCCCCCTCATTTTAGTTCCCCCCGGTGCGCCCCACAAAAGTGTCCCCCCAGAACCCGCACCCTGCATACTTGGTTCCCCCCTCCTTTTGGTTCCCCCTGGTGCGCCCCGCAAATTTGTCCCCCCGGAACACGAACCCCGCACACTTGGTTCCCCCCTCATTTTGGTTCCCCCCCCCCGGTGCGCCCCGCAAATCTGTCCCCCCGGAACCCGAACCCCGCACACTTGGTTCCCCCCTCACTTTGGTTCCCCCCCCCGGTGCGCCTGGCAAGTGTGTCCCCCCGGAACCCGCACCCCGCACACTTGGTTCCCCCCTCATTTTGGTTCCCCCCCCCATTTGGGGTCCCCCCAAGCCCCATGGACCCCCCCCCCTTGGTGCCCAACCCCCCGTCCTACCCGTGCCCGCAGCAGCCGCTCGCGCTCCGCCAGCGCCTCCCGCACCCGACGCTGCATCTCGGCCAGGTGGAGGCAGGCGCTGGGGGGGGGGAATAAATTGGGGGGGGGTCTGGGGGTGCATTTAGGGGGCGGAGGGGACTGGTTCTCACCTGTAGAACTCGGCGTCGAGCCCCCCCGGGGGCACCTACAGGGCCAGGATGCCTGGGGGGGTGTGGGGGGGACATGTTAGCACCGGGCATGAGCTCCCCTCGGCCGCCTGCAGTACCCCTTTTCCACCAGCAGGTGGCGGCAGAGGGGCGCCCTCGGACGTCACCGGGCATGAGCTCCCCTCGGCCGCCTGCAGTACCCCTTTTCCACTAGAAGGTGGCGGCAGAGGGGCGCCCTCGGGCGGCACCGGGCATGAGCTCCCCTCGGCCGCCTGCAGGACCCCTTTTCCACCAGCAGGTGGCGGCAGAGGGGCGCCCTCGGGCGTCACCGGGCATGAGCTCCCCTCGGCCGCCTGCAGTACCCCTTTTCCACCAGCAGGTGGCGGCAGAGGGGCGCCCTCGGGCGTCACCGGGCATGAGCTCCCCTCGGCCGCCTGCAGTACTCGTTTTCCACCAGCAGGTGGCGGCAGAGGGGCGCCCTCGGGCGTCACCGGGCATGAGCTCCCCTCGGCCGCCTGCAGTACTCGTTTTCCACCAGCAGGTGGCGGCAGAGAGGCGCCCTCGGGCGTCACCAGGCATGAGCTCCCCTCGGCCGCCTGCAGTACCCCTTTTCCACCAGCAGGTGGCGGCAGAGGGGCGCCCTCTGGCGTCACCAGGCATGAGCTCCCCTCGGCCGCCTGCAGTACTCGTTTTCCACCAGCAGGTGGCGGCAGAGGGGCGCCCTCGGGCAGCACCGGGCATGAGCTCCCCTCGGCCGCCTGCAGTACCCCTTTTCCACCAGCAGGTGGCGGCAGAGGGGCGCCCTCGGGCGTCACCGGGCATGAGCTCCCCTCGGCCGCCTGCAGTATCCCTTTTCCACCAGCAGGTGGCGGCAGAGGGGCGCCTTCGGGCGTCACCGGGCATGAGCTCCCCTCGGCCGCCTGCAGTACTCGTTTTCCACCAGCAGGTGGCGGCAGAGGGGCGCCCTCGGGCGTCACCGGGCATGAGCTCCCCTCGGCCGCCTGCAGTACCCCTTTTCCACCAGCAGGTGGCGGCAGAGGGGCGCCCTCGGGCGTCACCGGGCATGAGCTTCCCTCGGCCGCCTGCAGTACCCCTTTTCCACCAGCAGGTGGCGGCAGAGGGGCGCCCTCGGGCGTCACCGGGCATGAGCTCCCCTCGGCCGCCCGCAGTACCTCTTTTCCACCAGCAGGTGGCGGCAGAGGGCCGCCCTCGGGCGTCACCGGGCATGAGCTCCCCTCGGCCGCCCGCAGTACCCCTTTTCCACCAGCAGGTGGCGGCAGAGGGCCGCCCTCGGGCGTCACCGGGCATGAGCTCCCCTCGGCCGCCCGCAGTACCCCTTTTCCACCAGCAGGTGGCTGCAGAGGGCCGCCCTCGGGCGTCACCGGGCATGAGCTCCCCTCGGCCGCCCGCAGTACCCCTTTTCCACCAGCAGGTGGCGGCAGAGGGCCGCCCTCGGGCGTCACCGGGCATGAGCTCCCCTCGGCCGCCCGCAGTACCCCTTTTCCACCAGCAGGTGGCGGCAGAGGGCCGCCCTCGGGCGTCACCGGGCATGAGCTCCCCTCGGCCGCCCGCAGTACCCCTTTTCCACCAGCAGGTGGCGGCAGAGGGCCGCCCTCGGGCGTCACCGGGCATGAGCTCCCCTCGGCTGCCCGCAGTACCCCTTTTCCACCAGCAGGTGGCGGCAGAGGGCCGCCCTCGGGCGTCACCGGGCATGAGCTCCCCTCGGCCGCCCGCAGTACCCCTTTTCCACCAGCAGGTGGCAGCAGAGGGGCGCCCTCGGGCGTCACCGGGCATGAGCTCCCCTCGGCCGCCCGCAGTACCCCTTTTCCACCAGCAGGTGGCGGCAGAGGGCCGCCCTCGGGCGTCACCGGGCATGAGCTCCCCTCGGCCGCCCGCAGTACCCCTTTTCCACCAGCAGGTGGCGGCAGAGGGCCGCCCTCGGGCGTCACCGGGCATGAGCTCCCCTCGGCCGCCCGCAGTACCCCTTTTCCACCAGCAGGTGGCGGGAGAGGGGCGCCCTCGGGCGTCACCGGGCATGAGCTCCCCTCGGCCGCCCGCAGTACCCCTTTTCCACCAGCAGGTGGCGGCAGAGGGCCGCCCTCGGGTGTCACCGGACATGAGCTCCCCTCGGCCGCCCGCAGTACCCCTTTTCCACCAGCAGGTGGCGGCAGAGGGCCGCCCTCAGGCGTCACCGGGCATGAGCTCCCCTCGGCCGCCCGCAGTACACCTTTTCCACCAGCAGGTGGCGGCAGAGGGCCGCCCTCGGGCGTCACCGGGCATGAGCTCCCCTCGGCCGCCCGCAGTACCCCTTTTCCACCAGCAGGTGGCGGCAGAGGGCCGCCCTCGGGCGTCACCGGGCATGAGCTCCCCTCGGCCGCCTGCAGTACCCCTTTTCCACCAGCAGGTGGCGGCAGAGGGGCGCCCTCGGGCGGCACCGGGCATGAGCTCCCCTCGGCCGCCTGCAGTACCCCTTTTCCACCAGCAGGTGGCGGCAGAGGGGCGCCCTCGGGCGTCACCGGGCATGAGCTCCCCTCGGCCGCCTGCAGTACCCCTTTTCCACCAGCAGGTGGCGGCAGAGGGGCGCCCTCGGGCGTCACCGGGCATGAGCTCCCCCCGGCCGCCTGCAGTACCCCTTTTCCACCCGCAGGGGGCGGCCTAACCCTAACCCTAACCTAACCCGATCCGCAACTCCAACCCCAACCCTAACCCTAATGGCGTCCCCCCGGCAACCGCACCCCGAACACTTGGTTCCCCCCTCATTTTAGTTCCCCCCGGTGCGCCCCACAAAAGTGTCCCCCCAGAACCCGCACCCCGCACACTTGGTTCCCCCCTCCTTTTGGTTCCCCCTGGTGCGCCCCGCAAATTTGTCCCCCCGGAACACGAACCCCGCACACTTGGTTCCCCCCTCATTTTGGTTCCCCCCCCGGTGCGCCCCGCAAATCTGTCCCCCCGGAACCCGAACCCCGCACACTTGGTTCCCCCCTCACTTTGGTTCCCCCCCCCCGGTGCGCCTGGCAAGTGTGTCCCCCCGGAACCCGCACCCCGCACACTTGGTTCCCCCCTCATTTTGGTTCCCCCCCCCATTTGGGGTCCCCCCAAGCCCCATGGACCCCCCCCCCTTGGTGCCCAACCCCCCGTCCTACCCGTGCCCGCAGCAGCCGCTCGCGCTCCGCCAGCGCCTCCCGCACCCGACGCTGCATCTCGGCCAGGTGGAGGCAGGCGCTGGGGGGGGGGAATAAATTGGGGGGGGGTCTGGGGGTGCATTTAGGGGGCGGAGGGGACTGGTTCTCACCTGTAGAACTCGGCGTCGAGCCCCCCCGGGGGCACCTACAGGGCCAGGATGCCTGGGGGGGTGTGGGGGGGACATGTTAGCACCGGGCATGAGCTCCCCTCGGCCGCCTGCAGTACCCCTTTTCCACCAGCAGGTGGCGGCAGAGGGGCGCCCTCGGGCGTCACCGGGCATGAGCTCCCCTCGGCCGCCTGCAGTACCCCTTTTCCACCAGCAGGTGGCGGCAGAGGGGCGCCTTCGGGCGTCACCGGGCATGAGCTCCCCTCGGCCGCCTGCAGTACTCGTTTTCCACCAGCAGGTGGCGGCAGAGGGGCGCCCTCGGGCGTCACCGGGCATGAGCTCCCCTCGGCCGCCTGCAGTACCCCGTTTCCACCAGCAGGTGGCGGCAGAGGGGCGCCTTCGGGCGTCACCGGGCATGAGCTCCCCTCGGCCGCCTGCAGTACTCGTTTTCCACCAGCAGGTGGCGGCAAAGGGGCGCCCTCGGGCGTCACCGGGCATGAGCTCCCCTCGGCCGCCTGCAGTACCCCTTTTCCACCAGCAGGTGGCGGCAGAGGGGCGCCTTCGTGCGTCACCGGGCATGAGCTCCCCTCGGCCGCCTGCAGTACTCGTTTTCCACCAGCAGGTGGCGGCAGAGGGGCGCCCTCGGGCGTCACCGGGCATGAGCTCCCCTCGGCCACCTGCAGTACCCCTTTTCCACCAGCAGGTGGCGGCAGAGGGGCGCCCTCGGGCGGCACCGGGCATGAGCTCCCCTCTGCCGCCTGCAGTACCCCTTTTCCACCAGCAGGTGGCGGCAGAGGGGCGCCCTCTGGCGTCACCAGGCATGAGCTCCCCTCGGCCGCCTGCAGTACCCCTTTTCCACCAGCAGGTGGCGGCAGAGGGGCGCCCTCGGGCGTCACCGGGCATGAGCTCCCCTCGGCCGCCTGCAGTACCCCTTTTCCACCAGAAGGTGGCGGCAGAGGGGCGCCCTCGGGCGTCACCGGGCATGAGCTTACCTTGGCCGCCTGCAGTACCCCTTTTCCACCAGCAGGTGGCGGCAGAGGGGCGCCCTCGGGCGTCACCAGGCATGAGATCCCCTCGGCCGCCCGCAGTACCCCTTTTCCACCAGCAGGTGGCGGCAGAGGGGCGCCCTCGGGCGTCACCGGGCATGAGCACCCCTCGGCCGCCCGCAGTACCCCTTTTCCACCAGCAGGTGGCGGCAGAGGGCCGCCCTCGGGCGTCACCGGGCATGAGCTCCCCTCGGCCGCCCGCAGTACCCCTTTTCCACCAGCAGGTGGCGGCAGAGGGGCGCCCTCGGGCGGCACCGGGCATGAGCTCCCCTCGGCCGCCCGCAGTACCCCTTTTCCACCAGCAGGTGGCGGCAGAGGGCCACCCTCGCGCGTCACCGGGCATGAGCTCCCCTCGGCCGCCCGCAGTACCCCTTTTCCACCAGCAGGTGGCAGCAGAGGAGCGCCCTCGGGCGTCACCGGGCATGAGCTCCCCTCGGCCGCCTGCAGTACCCCTTTTCCACCAGCAGGTGGCGGCAGAGGGGCGCCCTCGGGCGTCACCGGGCATGAGCTTCCCTCGGCCGCCTGCAGTACCCCTTTTCCACCAGCAGGTGGCGGCAGAGGGGCGCCCTCGGGCGTCACCGGGCATGAGCTCCCCTCGGCCGCCCGCAGTACCCCTTTTCCACCAGCAGGTGACGGCAGAGGGGCGCCCTCGGGCGTCACCGGGCATGAGCTCCCCTCGGCCGCCTGCAGTACCCCTTTTCCACCAGCAGGTGGCGGCAGAGGGCCGCCCTCGGGCGTCACCGGGCATGAGCTCCCCTCGGCCGCCTGCAGTACCCCTTTTCCACCAGCAGGTGGCGGCAGAGGTCCGCCCTCAGGCGTCACCGGGCATGAGCTCCCCTCGGCCGCCCGCAGTACACCTTTTCCACCAGCAGGTGGCGGCAGAGGGCCGCCCTCGGGCGTCACCGGGCATGAGCTCCCCTCGGCCGCCCGCAGTACCCATTTTCCACCAGCAGGTGGCGGCAGAGGGCCGCCCTCGGGCGTCACCGGGCATGAGCTCCCCTCGGCCGCCCGCAGTACCCCTTTTCCACCAGCAGGTGGCGGCAGAGGGCCGCCCTCGGGCGTCACCGGGCATGAGCTCCCCTCGGCCGCCCGCAGTACCCCTTTTCCACCAGCAGGTGGCGGCAGAGGGCCGCCCTCGGGCGTCACCGGGCATGAGCTCCCCTCGGCCGCCTGCAGTACCCCTTTTCCACCAGCAGGTGGCTGCAGAGGGGCGCCCTCGGGCGGCACCGGGCATGAGCTCCCCTCGGCCGCCTGCAGTACCCCTTTTCCACCAGCAGGTGGCGGCAGAGGGGCGCCCTCGGGCGTCACCGGGCATGAGCTCCCCTCGGCCGCCTGCAGTACCCCTTTTCCACCAGCAGGTGGCGGCAGAGGGGCGCCTTCGGGCGTCACCGGGCATGAGCTCCCCTCGGCCGCCTGCAGTACTCGTTTTCCACCAGCAGGTGGCGGCAGAGGGGCGCCCTCGGGCGTCACCGGGCATGAGCTCCCCTCGGCCGCCTGCAGTACCCCTTTTCCACCAGCAGGTGGCGGCAGAGGGGCGCCCTCGGGCGTCACCGGGCATGAGCTTCCCTCGGCCGCCTGCAGTACCCCTTTTCCACCAGCAGGTGGCGGCAGAGGGGCGCCCTCGGGCGTCACCGGGCATGAGCTCCCCTCGGCCGCCCGCAGTACCTCTTTTCCACCAGCAGGTGGCGGCAGAGGGCCGCCCTCGGGCGTCACCGGGCATGAGCTCCCCTCGGCCGCCCGCAGTACCCCCTTTTCCACCAGCAGGTGGCGGCAGAGGGCCGCCCTCGGGCGTCACCGGGCATGAGCTCCCCTCGGCCGCCCGCAGTACCCCTTTTCCACCAGCAGGTGGCTGCAGAGGGCCGCCCTCGGGCGTCACCGGGCATGAGCTCCACTCGGCCGCCCGCAGTACCCCTTTTCCACCAGCAGGTGGCGGCAGAGGGCCGCCCTCGGGCGTCACCGGGCATGAGCTCCCCTCGGCCGCCCGCAGTACCCCTTTTCCACCAGCAGGTGGCGGCAGAGGGCCGCCCTCGGGCGTCACCGGGCATGAGCTCCCCTCGGCCGCCCGCAGTACCCCTTTTCCACCAGCAGGTGGCGGCAGAGGGCCGCCCTCGGGCGTCACCGGGCATGAGCTCCCCTCGGCCGCCCGCAGTACCCCTTTTCCACCAGCAGGTGGCGGCAGAGGGCCGCCCTCGGGCGTCACCGGGCATGAGCTCCCCTCGGCCGCCCGCAGTACCCCTTTTCCACCAGCAGGTGGCAGCAGAGGGGCGCCCTCGGGCGTCACCGGGCATGAGCTCCCCTCGGCCGCCCGCAGTACCCCTTTTCCACCAGCAGGTGGCGGCAGAGGGCCGCCCTCGGGCGTCACCGGGCATGAGCTCCCCTCGGCCGCCCGCAGTACCCCTTTTCCACCAGCAGGTGGCGGGAGAGGGGCGCCCTCGGGCGTCACCGGGCATGAGCTCCCCTCGGCCGCCCGCAGTACCCCTTTTCCACCAGCAGGTGGCGGGAGAGGGGCGCCCTCGGGCGTCACCGGGCATGAGCTCCCCTCGGCCGCCCGCAGTACCCCTTTTCCACCAGCAGGTGGCGGCAGAGGGCCGCCCTCGGGTGTCACCGGACATGAGCTCCCCTCGGCCGCCCGCAGTACCCCTTTTCCACCAGCAGGTGGCGGCAGAGGGGCGCCCTCAGGCGTCACCGGGCATGAGCTCCCCTCGGCCGCCCGCAGTACACCTTTTCCACCAGCAGGTGGCGGCAGAGGGCCGCCCTCGGGCGTCACCGGGCATGAGCTCCCCTCGGCCGCCCGCAGTACCCCTTTTCCACCAGCAGGTGGCGGCAGAGGGCCGCCCTCGGGCGTCACCGGGCATGAGCTCCCCTCGGCCGCCTGCAGTACCCCTTTTCCACCAGCAGGTGGCGGCAGAGGGGCGCCCTCGGGCGGCACCGGGCATGAGCTCCCCTCGGCCGCCTGCAGTACCCCTTTTCCACCAGCAGGTGGCGGCAGAGGGGCGCCCTCGGGCGGCACCGGGCATGAGCTCCCCTCGGCCGCCTGCAGTACCCCTTTTCCACCAGCAGGTGGCGGCAGAGGGGCGCCCTCGGGCGTCACCGGGCATGAGCTCCCCCCGGCCGCCTGCAGTACCCCTTTTCCACCCGCAGGGGGCGGCCTAACCCTAACCCTAACCTAACCCGATCCGCAACTCCAACCCCAACCCTAACCCTAATGGCGTCCCCCCGGCAACCGCACCCCGAACACTTGGTTCCCCCCTCATTTTAGTTCCCCCCGGTGCGCCCCACAAAAGTGTCCCCCCAGAACCCGCACCCTGCATACTTGGTTCCCCCCTCCTTTTGGTTCCCCCTGGTGCGCCCCGCAAATTTGTCCCCCCGGAACACGAACCCCGCACACTTGGTTCCCCCCTCATTTTGGTTCCCCCCCCCCGGTGCGCCCCGCAAATCTGTCCCCCCGGAACCCGAACCCCGCACACTTGGTTCCCCCCTCACTTTGGTTCCCCCCCCCGGTGCGCCTGGCAAGTGTGTCCCCCCGGAACCCGCACCCCGCACACTTGGTTCCCCCCTCATTTTGGTTCCCCCCCCCATTTGGGGTCCCCCCAAGCCCCATGGACCCCCCCCCCTTGGTGCCCAACCCCCCGTCCTACCCGTGCCCGCAGCAGCCGCTCGCGCTCCGCCAGCGCCTCCCGCACCCGACGCTGCATCTCGGCCAGGTGGAGGCAGGCGCTGGGGGGGGGGAATAAATTGGGGGGGGGTCTGGGGGTGCATTTAGGGGGCGGAGGGGACTGGTTCTCACCTGTAGAACTCGGCGTCGAGCCCCCCCGGGGGCACCTACAGGGCCAGGATGCCTGGGGGGGTGTGGGGGGGACATGTTAGCACCGGGCATGAGCTCCCCTCGGCCGCCCGCAGTACCCCTTTTCCACCAGCAGGTGGCGGCAGAGGGCCGCCCTCGGGCGTCACCGGGCATGAGCTCCCCTCGGCCGCCCGCAGTACCCCTTTTCCACCAGCAGGTGGCAGCAGAGGGGCGCCCTCGGGCGGCACCGGGCATGAGCTCCCCTCGGCCGCCCGCAGTACCCCTTTTCCACCAGCAGGTGGCGGCAGAGGGGCGCCCTCGGGCGTCACCGGGCATGAGCTCCCCTCGGCCGCCCGCAGTACCCCTTTTCCACCAGCAGGTGGCGGGAGAGGGGCGCCCTCGGGCGTCACCGGGCATGAGCTCCCCTCGGCCGCCCGCAGTACCCCTTTTCCACCAGCAGGTGGCGGGAGAGGGGCGCCCTCGGGCGTCACCGGGCATGAGCTCCCCTCGGCCGCCCGCAGTACCCCTTTTCCACCAGCAGGTGGCGGCAGAGGGCCGCCCTCGGGTGTCACCGGACATGAGCTCCCCTCGGCCGCCCGCAGTACCCCTTTTCCACCAGCAGGTGGCGGCAGAGGGCCGCCCTCAGGCGTCACCGGGCATGAGCTCCCCTCGGCCGCCCGCAGTACACCTTTTCCACCAGCAGGTGGCGGCAGAGGGCCGCCCTCGGGCGTCACCGGGCATGAGCTCCCCTCGGCCGCCCGCAGTACCCCTTTTCCACCAGCAGGTGGCGGCAGAGGGCCGCCCTCGGGCGTCACCGGGCATGAGCTCCCCTCGGCCGCCTGCAGTACCCCTTTTCCACCAGCAGGTGGCGGCAGAGGGGCGCCCTCGGGCGGCACCGGGCATGAGCTCCCCTCGGCCGCCTGCAGTACCCTTTTTCCACCAGCAGGTGGCGGCAGAGGGGCGCCCTCGGGCGGCACCGGGCATGAGCTCCCCTCGGCCGCCTGCAGTACCCCTTTTCCACCAGCAGGTGGCGGCAGAGGGGCGCCCTCGGGCGTCACCGGGCATGAGCTCCCCCCGGCCGCCTGCAGTACCCCTTTTCCACCCGCAGGGGGCGGCCTAACCCTAACCCTAACCTAACCCGATCCGCAACTCCAACCCCAACCCTAACCCTAATGGCGTCCCCCCGGCAACCGCACCCCGAACACTTGGTTCCCCCCTCATTTTAGTTCCCCCCGGTGCGCCCCACAAAAGTGTCCCCCCAGAACCCGCACCCCGCACACTTGGTTCCCCCCTCCTTTTGGTTCCCCCTGGTGCGCCCCGCAAATTTGTCCCCCCGGAACACGAACCCCGCACACTTGGTTCCCCCCTCATTTTGGTTCCCCCCCCCGGTGCGCCCCGCAAATCTGTCCCCCCGGAACCCGAACCCCGCACACTTGGTTCCCCCCTCACTTTGGTTCCCCCCCCCGGTGCGCCTGGCAAGTGTGTCCCCCCGGAACCCGCACCCCGCACACTTGGTTCCCCCCTCATTTTGGTTCCCCCCCCCATTTGGGGTCCCCCCAAGCCCCATGGACCCCCCCCCCTTGGTGCCCAACCCCCCGTCCTACCCGTGCCCGCAGCAGCCGCTCGCGCTCCGCCAGCGCCTCCCGCACCCGACGCTGCATCTCGGCCAGGTGGAGGCAGGCGCTGGGGGGGGGGAATAAATTGGGGGGGGGTCTGGGGGTGCATTTAGGGGGCGGAGGGGACTGGTTCTCACCTGTAGAACTCGGCGGTCGAGCCCCCCCGGGGGCACCTACAGGGCCAGGATGCCTGGGGGGGTGTGGGGGGGACATGTTAGCACCGGGCATGAGCTCCCCTCGGCCGCCCGCAGTACCCCTTTTCCACCAGCAGGTGGCGGCAGAGGGCCGCCCTCGGGCGTCACCGGGCATGAGCTCCCCTCGGCCGCCCGCAGTACCCCTTTTCCACCAGCAGGTGGCGGCAGAGGGCCGCCCTCGGGCGTCACCGGGCATGAGCTCCCCTCGGCCGCCCGCAGTACCCCTTTTCCACCAGCAGGTGGCGGCAGAGGGCCGCCCTCGGGCGTCACCGGGCATGAGCTCCCCTCGGCCGCCCGCAGTACCCCTTTTCCACCAGCAGGTGGCTGCAGAGGGGCGCCCTCGGGCGGCACCGGGCATGAGCTCCCCTCGGCCGCCTGCAGTACCCCTTTTCCACCAGCAGGTGGCGGCAGAGGGGCGCCCTCGGGCGTCACCGGGCATGAGCTCCCCTCGGCCGCCTGCAGTACCCCTTTTCCACCAGCAGGTGGCGGCAGAGGGGCGCCCTCGGGCGTCACCGGGCATGAGCTCCCCTCGGCCGCCCGCAGTACTCGTTTTCCACCAGCAGGTGGCGGCAGAGGGGCGCCCTCGGGCGTCACCGGGCATGAGCTCCCCTCGGCCGCCTGCAGTACCCCTTTTCCACCAGCAGGTGGCGGCAGAGGGGCTCCCTCGGGCGGCACCGGGCATGAGCTCCCCTCGGCCGCCTGCAGTACCCCTTTTCCACCAGCAGGTGGCGGCAGAGGGGCGCCCTCGGGCGGCACCGGGCATGAGCTCCCCTCGGCCGCCTGCAGTACCCCTTTTCCACCAGCAGGTGGCGGCAGAGGGGCGCCCTCGGGCGTCACCGGGCATGAGCTCCCCCCGGCCGCCTGCAGTACCCCTTTTCCACCAGCAGGGGGCGGCCTAACCCTAACCCTAACCTAACCCGAACCGCAACTCCAACCCCAACCCTAACCCTAATGGCGTCCCCCCGGCAACCGCACCCCGAACAATTGGTTCCCCCCTCATTTTAGTTCCCCCCGGTGCGCCCCACAAAAGTGTCCCCCCAGAACCCGCACCCCGCACACTTGGTTCCCCCCTCCTTTTGGTTCCCCCTGGTGCGCCCCGCAAATTTGTCCCCCCGGAACACGAACCCCGCACACTTGGTTCCCCCCTCACTTTGGTTCCCCCCCCCGGTGCGCCTGGCAAGTGTGTCCCCCCGGAACCCGCACCCTGCACACTTGGTTCCTCCCTCATTTTGGTTCCCCCCCCCATTTGGGGTCCCCCCAAGCCCCATGGACCCCCCCCCCTTGGTGCCCCACCCCCCGTCCTACCCGTGCCCGCAGCAGCCGCTCGCGCTCCGCCAGCGCCTCCCGCACCCGACGCTGCATCTCGGCCAGGTGGAGGCAGGCGCTGGGGGGGGGGAATAAATTGGGGGGGGGTCTGGGGGTGCATTTAGGGGGCGGAGGGGACTGGTTCTCACCTGTAGAACTCGGCGTCGAGCCCCCCCGGGGGCACCTACAGGGCCAGGATGCCTGGGGGGGTGTGGGGGGGACATGTTAGCACCGGGCATGAGCTCCCCTCGGCCGCCTGCAGTACTCGTTTTCAACCAGCAGGTGGCGGCAGAGGGGCGCCCTCGGGCGTCACCGGGCATGAGCTCCCCTCGGCCGCCTGCAGTACCCCTTTTCCACTAGCAGGTGGCGGCAGAGGGGCGCCCTCGGGCGGCAACGGGCATGAGCTCCCCTCGGCCGCCTGCAGTACCCCTTTTCCACCAGCAGGTGGCGGCAGAGGGGCGCCCTCGGGCGTCACCGGGCATGAGCTCCCCTCGGCCGCCTGCAGTACCCCTTTTCCACCAGCAGGTGGCGGCAGAGCGGCGCCTTCGGGCGTCACCGGGCATGAGCTCCCCTCGGCCGCCTGCAGTACTCGTTTTCCACCAGCAGGTGGCGGCAGAGGGGCGCCCTCGGGCGTCACCGGGCATGAGCTCCCCTCGGCCGCCTGCAGTACCCCTTTTCCACCAGCAGGTGGCGGCAGAGGGGCGCCTTCGGGCGTCACCGGGCATGAGCTCCCCTCGGCCGCCTGCAGTACTCGTTTTCCAACAGCAGGTGGCGGCAGAGGGGCGCCCTCGGGCGTCACCGGGCATGAGCTCCCCTCGGCCGCCTGCAGTACCCCTTTTCCACCAGCAGGTGGCGGCAGAGGGGCGCCCTCGGGCGTCACCGGGCATGAGCTCCCCTCGGCCGCCTGCAGTACCCTTTTTCCACCAGCAGGTGGCGGCAGAGGGGCGCCCTCGGGCGTCACCGGGCATGAGCTTCCCTTGGCCGCCTGCAGTACCCCTTTTCCACCAGCAGGTGGCGGCAGAGGGGCGCCCTCGGGCGTCACCGGGCAAGAGCTCCCCTCGGCCGCCCGCAGTACCTCTTTTCCACCAGCAGGTGACGGCAGAGGGGCGCCCTCGGGCGTCACCGGGCATGAGCTCCCCTCGGCCGCCCGCAGTACCCCTTTTCCACCAGCAGGTGGCGGCAGAGGGCCGCCCTCGGGCGTCACCGGGCATGAGCTCCCCTCGGCCGCCCGCAGTACCCCTTTTCCACCAGCAGGTGGCTGCAGAGGGCCGCCCTCGGGCGTCACCGGGCATGAGCTCCCCTCGGCCGCCCGCAGTACCCCTTTTCCACCAGCAGGTGGCGGCAGAGGGCCGCCCTCGGGCGTCACCGGGCATGAGCTCCCCTCGGCCGCCCGCAGTACCCCTTTTCCACCAGCAGGTGGCGGCAGAGGGCCGCCCTCGGGCGTCACCGGGCATGAGCTCCCCTCGGCCGCCCGAAGTACCCCTTTTCCACCAGCAGGTGGCGGCAGAGGGCCGCCCTCGGGCGTCACCGGGCATGAGCTCCCCTCGGCCGCCCGCAGTACCCCCTTTTCCACCAGCAGGTGGCGGCAGAGGGCCGCCCTCGGGCGTCACCGGGCATGAGCTCCCCTCGGCCGCCCGCAGTACCCCTTTTCCACCAGCAGGTGGCGGCAGAGGGCCGCCCTCGGGCGTCACCGGGCATGAGCTCCCCTCGGCCGCCCGCAGTACCCCTTTTCCAGCAGCAGGTGGCGGCAGAGGGGCGCCCTCGGGCGTCACCGGGCATGAGCTCCCCTCGGCCGCCCGCAGTACCCCTTTTCCACCAGCAGGTGGCGGCAGAGGGCCGCCCTCGGGCGTCACCGGGCATGAGCTCCCCTCGGCCGCCCGCAGTACCCCTTTTCCACCAGCAGGTGGCGGCAGAGGGCCGCCCTCGGGCGTCACCGGGCATGAGCTCCCCTCGGCCGCCCGCAGTACCCCTTTTCCACCAGCAGGTGGCGGCAGAGGGCCGCCCTCGGGCGTCACCGGACATGAGCTCCCCTCGGCCGCCCGCAGTACCCCTTTTCCACCAGCAGGTGGCGGCAGAGGGCCGCCCTCGGGCGTCACCGGGCATGAGCTCCCCTCGGCCGCCCGCAGTACCCATTTTCCACCAGCAGGTGGCGGCAGAGGGCCGCCCTCGGGCGTCACCGGGCATGAGCTCCCGTCGGCCGCCTGCAGTACCCCTTTTCCACCAGCAGGTGGCGGCAGAGGGCCGCCCTCGGGCGTCACCGGGCATGAGCTCCCCTCGGCCGCCCGCAGTACCCCTTTTCCACCAGCAGGTGGCGGCAGAGGGCCGCCCTCGGGCGTCACCGGGCATGAGCTCCCCTCGGCCGCCCGCAGTACCCCTTTTCCACCAGCAGGTGGCGGCAGAGGGCCGCCCTCGGGCGTCACCAGGCATGAGCTCCCCTCGGCCGCCTGCAGTACCCCTTTTCCACCAGCAGGTGGCGGCAGAGGGGCGCCCTCGGGCGGCACCGGGCATGAGCTCAACTCGGCCGCCTGCAGTACCCCTTTTCCACCAGCAGGTGGCGGCAGAGGGGCGCCCTCGGGCGTCACCGGGCATGAGCTCCCCTCGGCCGCCCGAAGTACCCCTTTTCCACCAGCAGGTGGCGGCAGAGGGCCGCCCTCGGGCGTCACCGGGCATGAGCTCCCCTCGGCCGCCCGCAGTACCCCTTTTCCACCAGCAGGTGGCGGCAGAGGGCCGCCCTCGGGCGTCACCGGGCATGAGCTCCCCTCGGCCGCCCGCAGTACCCCTTTTCCACCAGCAGGTGGCGGCAGAGGGCCGCCCTCGGGCGTCACCGGGCATGAGCTCCCCTCGGCCGCCTGCAGTACCCCTTTTCCACCAGCAGGTGGCGGCAGAGCGGCGCCTTCGGGCGTCACCGGGCATGAGCTCCCCTCGGCCGCCTGCAGTACTCGTTTTCCACCAGCAGGATGCGGCAGAGGGGCGCCCTCGGGCGTCACCGGGCATGAGCTCCCCTCGGCCGCCTGCAGTACCCCTTTTCCACCAGCAGGTGGCGGCAGAGGGGCGCCCTCGGGCGTCACCGGGCATGAGCTCCCCTCGGCCGCCTGCAGTACTCGTTTTCCACCAGCAGGTGGCAGCAGAGGGGCGCCCTCGGGCGTCACCGGGCATGAGCTCCCCTCGGCCGCCCGCAGTACCCCTTTTCCACCAGCAGGTGGCGGCAGAGGGGCGCCTTCGGGCGTCACCGGGCATGAGCTCCCCTCGGCCGCCCGCAGTACCTCTTTTCCACCAGCAGGTGGCGGCAGAGGGGCGCCCTCGGGCGTCACCGGGCATGAGCTCCCCTCGGCCGCCCGCAGTACCCCTTTTCCACCAGCAGGTGGCGGCAGAGGGCCGCCCTCGGGCGTCACCGGGCATGAGCTCCCCTCGGCCGCCCGCAGTACCCCTTTTCCACCAGCAGGTGGCGGCAGAGGGCCGCCCTCGGGCGTCACCGGGCATGAGCTCCCCTCGGCCGCCCGCAGTACCCCTTTTCCACCAGCAGGTGGCGGCAGAGGGCCGCCCTCGGGCGTCACCGGGCATGAGCTCCCCTCGGCCGCCCGCAGTACCCCTTTTCCACCAGCAGGTGGCGGCAGAGGGCCGCCCTCGGGCGTCACCGGGCATGAGCTCCCCTCGGCCGCCCGCAGTACCCCTTTTCCACCAGCAGGTGGCGGCAGAGGGCCGCCCTCGGGCGTCACCGGGCATGAGCTCCCCTCGGCCGCCCGCAGTACCCCTTTTCCACCAGCAGGTGGCGGCAGAGGGCCGCCCTCGGGCGTCACCGGGCATGAGCTCCCCTCGGCCGCCCGCAGTACCCCCTTTTCCACCAGCAGGTGGCAGCAGAGGGGCGCCCTCGGGCGGCACCGGGCATGAGCTCCCCTCGGCCGCCCGCAGTACCCCTTTTCCACCAGCAGGTGGCGGCAGAGTGCCGCCCTCGGGCGTCACCGGGCATGAGCTCCCCTCGGCCGCCCGCAGTACCCCTTTTCCACCAGCAGGTGGCGGGAGAGGGGCGCCCTCGGGCGTCACCGGGCATGAGCTCCCCTCGGCCGCCCGCAGTACCCCTTTTCCACCAGCAGGTGGCGGGAGAGGGGCGCCCTCGGGCGTCACCGGGCATGAGCTCCCCTCGGCCGCCCGCAGTACCCCTTTTCCACCAGCAGGTGGCGGCAGAGTGCCGCCCTCGGGTGTCACCGGACATGAGCTCCCCTCGGCCGCCCGCAGTACCCCTTTTCCACCAGCAGGTGGCGGCAGAGGGCCGCCCTCAGGCGTCACCGGGCATGAGCTCCCCTCGGCCGCCCGCAGTACACCTTTTCCACCAGCAGGTGGCGGCAGAGGGCCGCCCTCGGGCGTCACCGGGCATGAGCTCCCCTCGGCCGCCCGCAGTACCCCTTTTCCACCAGCAGGTGGCGGCAGAGGGCCGCCCTCGGGCGTCACCGGGCATGAGCTCCCCTCGGCCGCCTGCAGTACCCCTTTTCCACCAGCAGGTGGCGGCAGAGGGGCGCCCTCGGGCGGCACCGGGCATGAGCTCCCCTCGGCCGCCTGCAGTACCCCTTTTCCACCAGCAGGTGGCGGCAGAGGGGCGCCCTCGGGCGGCACCGGGCATGAGCTCCCCTCGGCCGCCTGCAGTACCCCTTTTCCACCAGCAGGTGGCGGCAGAGGGGCGCCCTCGGGCGTCACCGGGCATGAGCTCCCCCCGGCCGCCTGCAGTACCCCTTTTCCACCCGCAGGGGGCGGCCTAACCCTAACCCTAACCTAACCCGATCCGCAACTCCAACCCCAACCCTAACCCTAATGGCGTCCCCCCGGCAACCGCACCCCGAACACTTGGTTCCCCCCTCATTTTAGTTCCCCCCGGTGCGCCCCACAAAAGTGTCCCCCCAGAACCCGCACCCCGCACACTTGGTTCCCCCCTCCTTTTGGTTCCCCCTGGTGCGCCCCGCAAATTTGTCCCCCCGGAACACGAACCCCGCACACTTGGTTCCCCCCTCATTTTGGTTCCCCCCCCCGGTGCGCCCCGCAAATCTGTCCCCCCGGAACCCGAACCCCGCACACTTGGTTCCCCCCTCACTTTGGTTCCCCCCCCCGGTGCGCCTGGCAAGTGTGTCCCCCCGGAACCCGCACCCCGCACACTTGGTTCCCCCCTCATTTTGGTTCCCCCCCCCATTTGGGGTCCCCCCAAGCCCCATGGACCCCCCCCCCTTGGTGCCCAACCCCCCGTCCTACCCGTGCCCGCAGCAGCCGCTCGCGCTCCGCCAGCGCCTCCCGCACCCGACGCTGCATCTCGGCCAGGTGGAGGCAGGCGCTGGGGGGGGGGAATAAATTGGGGGGGGGTCTGGGGGTGCATTTAGGGGGCGGAGGGGACTGGTTCTCACCTGTAGAACTCGGCGTCGAGCCCCCCCGGGGGCACCTACAGGGCCAGGATGCCTGGGGGGGTGTGGGGGGGACATGTTAGCACCGGGCATGAGCTCCCCTCGGCCGCCTGCAGTACCCCTTTTCCACCAGCAGGTGGCGGCAGAGGGGCGCCTTCGGGCGTCACCGGGCATGAGCTCCCCTCGGCCGCCTGCAGTACCCCTTTTCCACCAGCAGGTGGCGGCAGAGGGGCGCCCTCGGGCGTCACCGGGCATGAGCTCCCCTCGGCCGCCTGCAGTACTCGTTTTCCACCAGCAGGTGGCGGCAGAGGGGCGCCCTCGGGCGTCACCGGGCATGAGCTCCCCTCGGCCGCCTGCAGTACCCCTTTTCCACCAGCAGGTGGCGGCAGAGGGGCGCCTTCGGGCGTCACCGGGCATGAGCTCCCCTCGGCCGCCTGCAGTACTCGTTTTCCACCAGCAGGTGGCGGCAAAGGGGCGCCCTCGGGCGTCACCGGGCATGAGCTCCCCTCGGCCGCCTGCAGTACCCCTTTTCCACCAGCAGGTGGCGGCAGAGGGGCGCCTTCGGGCGTCACCGGGCATGAGCTCCCCTCGGCCGCCTGCAGTACTCGTTTTCCACCAGCAGGTGGCGGCAGAGGGGCGCCCTCGGGCGTCACCGGGCATGAGCTCCCCTCGGCCACCTGCAGTACCCCTTTTCCACCAGCAGGTGGCGGCAGAGGGGCGCCCTCGGGCGGCACCGGGCATGAGCTCCCCTCTGCCGCCTGCAGTACCCCTTTTCCACCAGCAGGTGGCGGCAGAGGGGCGCCCTCTGGCGTCACCAGGCATGAG